>NW_026645523.1:0-21599 GCF_949987535.1 Balaenoptera acutorostrata
CTCCAATAGATTTCCTAAGCACTAGTGTTTTAAGGAACAGGTTAAAAAGAGAATCCTAATGTGATTTCTTGATAATGGGTGTGTTCCTTATCTTCTCCTCGTGTCTAAACTCTTATTCATGGCTGGACCCCCAAATAATATTCCTTTACGTGCTAAGGGGTATCTAGAGAGTGGGATAGGTTTAATAACTACCCTCACCCTAACGCGTACCCTAACCCTAACCCCTACCCTAACCCTAACGCGTACCCTAATCCTAACCCGTACCCTAAACCGAGCCCTAACCCTAACAATAGCCCTAACCCTAACCCTAACCCATACCCTACGCCCTACCCGAACCCCTCCCCGAACCCGTACCCTAAGCAATACCCTAACCCTCACCCTAACCCTAACCCTAACCCTAAGCTACCCTTGACTGCTTCTGCCTCCAATAGATTTCCTAAGCACTAGTGTTTTAAGGAACAGGTTAAAAAGAGAATCCTAATGTGATTTCGTGATAATGGGAGTGTTCCTTATCTTCTCCTAGTGTCTAAACTCTTCTCCATGGCTGGACCCCCAATAATATTCCTGTACGTGCTAAGGGGTATCTAGAGAGTGGGATAGGTTTAATAACTACCCTCACCCGAACGCGTACACTAACCCTAACCCCTACCCTAACCCTAACGCGTACCCTAATCCTAACCCGTACCCTAAACCGAGCCCTAACCCTAACACTAGCCCTAACCCTAACCCTAACCCATACCCTACGCCCTACCCGAACCCCTCCCCGAACCCGTACCCTAAGCCATACCCTAACCCTCACCCTAACCCTAACCCTAACCCTAAGCTACCCTTGACTGCTTCTGCCTCCAATAGATTTCCTAAGCACTAGTGTTTTAAGGAACAGGTTAAAAAGAGAATCCTAATGTGATTTCGTGATAATGGGTGTGTTCCTTATCTTTTCCTAGTGTCTAAACTCTTCTCCATGGCTGGACCCCCAAATAATATTCCTTTACGTGCTAAGGGGTATCTAGAGAGTGTGATAGGTTTAATAACTACCCTCACCCTAACGCGTACCCTAACTCTAACCGCTACCCTAACCCTAACGAGTACCCTAATCCTAACCCGTACCCTAAACCGAGCCCTAACCCTAACACTAACCCTAACCCTAACCCTAACCCATACCCTACGACCTACCCGAAACCCTCCCCGAACCCGTACCCTAAGCCGTACCCTAACCCTCACCCTAACCCTAACCCTAACCCTAAGCTACCCTTGACTGCTTCTGCCTCCAATAGATTTCCTTAGCACTAGTGTTTTAAGGAACAGTTTAAAAAGAGAATCATATTGTGATTTCTTGATAATGGGTGTGTTCCTTATCTTCTCCTAGTGTCTAAACCCTTCTCCATGGCTGGACCCCCAAATAATATTCCCTTACGTGCAAAGGGGTATCTAGAGAGTGGGATAGGTTTAATAACTACCCTCACCCTAAAGCGTATCCTAACCCTAACCCCTATCCTAACCCTAACGCATACCCTAATCCTAACCCGTACCCTAAACCGAGCCCTAACCCTAACACTAGCCCTAACCCTAACCCTAACCCATACCCTACGGCCTACCCGAACCCCTCCCCGAACCCGTACCCTAAGCCGTACCCTAACCCTCACCCTAACCCTAACCCTAACCCTAAGCTACCCTTGACTGCTTCTGCCTCCAATAGATTTCCTAAGCACTAGTGTTTTAAGGAACAGGTTAAAAAGAGAATCCTAATGTGATTTCTTGATAATGGGTGTGTTCCTTATCTTCTCCTCGTGTCTAAACTCTTCTCCATGGCTGGACCCCCAAATAATATTCCTTTACGTGCTAAGGGGTATCTAGAGAGTGTGATAGGTTTAATAACTACCCCCACCCTAACGCGTACCCTAAACCTAACCCCTGCCCTAACCCTAACGCGTACCCTAATCCTAACCCGTACCCTAAACCGAGCCCTAACCCTAACACTAACCCTAACCCTAACCCTAACACATACCCTACGCCCTACCCGAACCCCTCCCCGAACCCGTACCCTAAGCCATACCCTAACCCTCACCCTAACCCTAACCCTAACCCTAAGCTACCCTTGACTGCTTCTGCCTCCAATAGATTTCCTAAGCACTAGTGTTTTAAGGAACAGGTTAAAAAGAGAATCCTAATGTGATTTCGTGATAATGGGAGTGTTCCTTATCTTCTCCTAGTGTCTAAACTCTTCTCCATGGCTGGACCCCCAATAATATTCCTGTACGTGCTAAGGGGTATCTAGAGAGTGGGATAGGTTTAATAACTACCCTCACCCGAACGCGTACACTAACCCTAACCCCTACCCTAACCCTAACGCGTACCCTAATCCTAACCCGTACCCTAAACCGAGCCCTAACCCTAACACTAGCCCTAACCCTAACCCTAACCCTAAGCTACCCTTGACGGCTTCTGCCTCCAATAGATTTCCTAAGCACTAGTGTTTTAAGGAACAGGTTAAAAAGAGAATCCTAATGTGATTTCTTGATAATGGGTGTGTTCCTTATCTTCTCCTCGTGTCTAAACTCTTATTCATGGCTGGACCCCCAAATAATATTCCTTTACGTGCTAAGGGGTATCTAGAGAGTGGGATAGGTTTAATAACTACCCTCACCCTAACGCGTACCCTAACCCTAACCCCTAACCTAACCCTAACGCGTACCCTAATCCTAACCCGTACCCTAAACCGAGCCCTAACCCTAACAATAGCCCTAACCCTAACCCTAACCCATACCCTACGCCCTACCCGAACCCCTCCCCGAACCCGTACCCTAAGCAATACCCTAACCCTCACCCTAACCCTAACCCTAACCCTAAGCTACCCTTGACTGCTTCTGCCTCCAATAGATTTCCTAAGCACTAGTGTTTTAAGGAACAGGTTAAAAAGAGAATCCTAATGTGATTTCGTGATAATGGGAGTGTTCCTTATCTTCTCCTAGTGTCTAAACTCTTCTCCATGGCCGGACCCCCAATAATATTCCTGTACGTGCTAAGGGGTATCTAGAGAGTGGGATAGGTTTAATAACTACCCTCACCCGAACGCGTACACTAACCCTAACCCCTACCCTAACCCTAACGCGTACCCTAATCCTAACCCGTACCCTAAACCGAGCCCTAACCCTAACACTAGCCCTAACCCTAACCCTAACCCATACCCTACGCCCTACCCGAACCCCTCCCCGAACCCGTACCCTAAGCCATACCCTAACCCTCACCCTAACCCTAACCCTAACCCTAAGCTACCCTTGACTGCTTCTGCCTCCAATAGATTTCCTAAGCACTAGTGTTTTAAGGAACAGGTTAAAAAGAGAATCCTAATGTGATTTCGTGATAATGGGTGTGTTCCTTATCTTTTCCTAGTGTCTAAACTCTTCTCCATGGCTGGACCCCCAAATAATATTCCTTTACGTGCAAAGGGGTATCTAGAGAGTGTGATAGGTTTAATAACTACCCTCACCCTAACGCGTACCCTAACCCTAACCGCTACCCTAACCTTAACGAGTACCCTAATCCTAACCCGTACCCTAAACCGAGCCCTAACCCTAACACTAACCCTAACCCTAACCCTAACCCATACCCTACGACCTACCCGAAACCCTCCCCGAACCCGTACCCTAAGCCGTACCCTAACCCTCACCCTAACCCTAACCCTAACCCTAAGCTACCCTTGACTGCTTCTGCCTCCAATAGATTTCCTTAGCACTAGTGTTTTAAGGAACAGTTTAAAAAGAGAATCATATTGTGATTTCTTGATAATGGGTGTGTTCCTTATCTTCTCCTAGTGTCTAAACCCTTCTCCATGGCTGGACCCCCAAATAATATTCCCTTACGTGCAAAGGGGTATCTAGAGAGTGGGATAGGTTTAATAACTACCCTCACCCTAAAGCGTATCCTAACCCTAACCCCTATCCTAACCCTAACGCATACCCTAATCCTAACCCGTACCCTAAACCGAGCCCTAACCCTAACACTAGCCCTAACCCTAACCCTAACCCATACCCTACGGCCTACCCGAACCCCTCCCCGAACCCGTACCCTAAGCCGAACCCTAACCCTCACCCTAACCCTAACCCTAACCCTAAGCTACCCTTGACTGCTTCTGCCTCCAATAGATTTCCTAAGCACTAGTGTTTTAAGGAACAGGTTAAAAAGAGAATCCTAATGTGATTTCTTGATAATGGGTGTGTTCCTTATCTTCTCCTCGTGTCTAAATTCTTCTCCATGGCTGGACCCCCAAATAATATTCCTTTACGTGCTAAGGGGTATCTAGAGAGTGTGATAGGTTTAATAACTACCCCCACCCTAACGCGTACCCTAAACCTAACCCCTGCCCTAACCCTAACGCGTACCCTAATCCTAACCCGTACCCTAAACCGAGCCCTAACCCTAACACTAACCCTAACCCTAACCCTAACACATACCCTACGCCCTACCCGAACCCCTCCCCGAACCCGTACCCTAAGCCATACCCTAACCCTCACCCTAACCCTAACCCTAACCCTAAGCTACCCTTGAATGCTTCTGCCTCCAATAGATTTCCTAAGCACTAGTGTTTTAAGGAACAGGTTAAAAAGAGAATCCTAATGTGATTTCGTGATAATGGGAGTGTTCCTTATCTTCTCCTAGTGTCTAAACTCTTCTCCATGGCTGGACCCCCAATAATATTCCTGTACGTGCTAAGGGGTATCTAGAGAGTGGGATAGGTTTAATAACTACCCTCACCCGAACGCGTACACTAACCCTAACCCCTACCCTAACCCTAACGCGTACCCTAATCCTAACCCGTACCCTAAACCGAGCCCTAACCCTAACACTAGCCCTAACCCTAACCCTAACCCTAAGCTACCCTTGACGGCTTCTGCCTCCAATAGATTTCCTAAGCACTAGTGTTTTAAGGAACAGGTTAAAAAGAGAATCCTAATGTGATTTCTTGATAATGGGTGTGTTCCTTATCTTCTCCTCGTGTCTAAACTCTTATTCATGGCTGGACCCCCAAATAATATTCCTTTACGTGCTAAGGGGTATCTAGAGAGTGGGATAGGTTTAATAACTACCCTCACCCTAACGCGTACCCTAACCCTAACCCCTACCCTAACCCTAACGCGTACCCTAATCCTAACCCGTACCCTAAACCGAGCCCTAACCCTAACAATAGCCCTAACCCTAACCCTAACCCATACCCTACGCCCTACCCGAACCCCTCCCCGAACCCGTACCCTAAGCAATACCCTAACCCTCACCCTAACCCTAACCCTAACCCTAAGCTACCCTTGACTGCTTCTGCCTCCAATAGATTTCCTAAGCACTAGTGTTTTAAGGAACAGGTTAAAAAGAGAATCCTAATGTGATTTCGTGATAATGGGAGTGTTCCTTATCTTCTCCTAGTGTCTAAACTCTTCTCCATGGCTGGACCCCCAATAATATTCCTGTACGTGCTAAGGGGTATCTAGAGAGTGGGATAGGTTTAATAACTACCCTCACCCGAACGCGTACACTAACCCTAACCCCTACCCTAACCCTAACGCGTACCCTAATCCTAACCCGTACCCTAAACCGAGCCCTAACCCTAACACTAGCCCTAACCCTAACCCTAACCCATACCCTACGCCCTACCCGAACCCCTCCCCGAACCCGTACCCTAAGCCATACCCTAACCCTCACCCTAACCCTAACCCTAACCCTAAGCTACCCTTGACTGCTTCTGCCTCCAATAGATTTCCTAAGCACTAGTGTTTTAAGGAACAGGTTAAAAAGAGAATCCTAATGTGATTTCGTGATAATGGGTGTGTTCCTTATCTTTTCCTAGTGTCTAAACTCTTCTCCATGGCTGGACCCCCAAATAATATTCCTTTACGTGCTAAGGGGTATCTAGAGAGTGTGATAGGTTTAATAACTACCCTCACCCTAACGCGTACCCTAACCCTAACCGCTACCCTAACCCTAACGAGTACCCTAATCCTAACCCGTACCCTAAACCGAGCCCTAACCCTAACACTAACCCTAACCCTAACCCTAACCCATACCCTACGACCTACCCGAAACCCTCCCCGAACCCGTACCCTAAGCCGTACCCTAACCCTCACCCTAACCCTAACCCTAACCCTAAGCTACCCTTGACTGCTTCTGCCTCCAATAGATTTCCTTAGCACTAGTGTTTTAAGGAACAGTTTAAAAAGAGAATCATATTGTGATTTCTTGATAATGGGTGTGTTCCTTATCTTCTCCTAGTGTCTAAACCCTTCTCCATGGCTAGACCCCCAAATAATATTCCCTTACGTGCAAAGGGGTATCTAGAGAGTGGGATAGGTTTAATAACTACCCTCACCCTAAAGCGTATCCTAACCCTAACCCCTATCCTAACCCTAACGCATACCCTAATCCTAACCCGTACCCTAAACCGAGCCCTAACCCTAACACTAGCCCTAACCCTAACCCTAACCCATACCCTACGCCCTACCCGAACCCCTCCCCGAACCCGTATCGTAAGCCGTACCCTAACCCTCACCCTAACCCTAACCCTAACCCTAAGCTACCCTTGACGGCTTCTGCCTCCAATAGATTTCCTAAGCAGTAGTGTTTTAAGGAACAGGTTAAAAAGAGAATCCTAATGTGATTTCTTGATAATGGGTGTGTTCCTTATCTTCTCCTAGTGTCTAAACTCTTCTCCATGGCTGGACCCCCAAATAATATTCCTTTACGTGCTAAGGGGTATCTAGAGAGTGGGATAGGTTTAATAACTAATCTCACCCTATCGCATACCCTAACCCTAACCCCTACCCTAACCCTAACGCGTACCCTAATCCTAACCCGTACCCTAAACCGAGCCCTAACCCTAACACTAACCCTAACACTAACCCTAACCCATAGCCTACGCCCTACCCGAACCCCTCCCCGAACCCGTACCCTAAGCCGTACCCTAACCCTCACCCTAACCCTAACCCTAACCCTAAGCTACCCTTGACTGCTTCTGCCTCCAATAGATTTCCTAAGCACTAGTGTTTTAAGGAACAGGTTAAAAAGAGAATCCTAATGTGATTTCTTGATAATGGGTGTGTTCCTTATCTTCTCCTCGTGTCTAAACTCTTCTCCATGGCTGGACCCCCAAATAATATTCCTTTACGTGCTAAGGGGTATCTAGAGAGTGTGATAGGTTTAATAACTACCCCCACCCTAACGCGTAACCTAACCCTAACCCCTGCCCTAACCCTAACGCGTACCCTAATCCTAACCCGTACCCTAAACCGAGCCCTAAACCTAACACTAGCCCTAACCCTAACCCTAACCCATACCCTACGCCCTACCCGAACACCTCCCCGAACCCGTACCCTAAGCCGTACCCTAACCCTCACCCTAACCCTAACCCTTACCCTAAGCTACCCTTGACGGCTTCTGCCTCCATTAGATTTCCTCAGCACTAGTGTTTTAAGGAACATGTTAAAAATAGAATCCTAATGTGATTTCTTGATAATGGGTGTGTTCCTTGTCTTCTCCTCGTGTCTAAACTCTTCTCCATGGCTGGACCCCCAAATAATATTCCTTTATGTGCTAAGGGGTATCTAGAGAGTGTGATAGGTTTAATAACTACCCTCACCCTAACGCGTACCCTAACCCTAACCCCTACCCTAACCCTAGCGCGTACCCTAATCCTAACCCGTACCCTAAACCGAGCCCTAACCCTAACACTAACTCTAACCCTAACCCTAACCCATACCCTACGCCCTACCCGAACCCCTCCCTGAAGCCGTACCCTAAACCGTACCCTAACCCTCACCCTAACCCTAAGCTACCCTTGACGGCTTCTGCCTCCAATAGATTTCCTAAGCACTAGTGTTTTAAGGAACAGGTTAAAAAGAGAATCCTAATGTGATTTCTTGATAATGGGTGTGTTCCTTATCTTCTCCTCGTGTCTAAACTCTTCTCCATGGCTGCACCCCCAAATAATATTCCTTTACGTGCTAAGGGGTATCTAGAGAGTGGGATAGGTTTAATAACTACCCTCACCCTAACGCGTACCCTAAACCTAACCCCTACCCGAACCCTAACGCGTACCCTAATCCTAACCCGTACCCTAAACCGAGCCCTAACCCTAACACTAGCCCTAAACCTAACCCTAACCCATACCCTACGCCCTACCCGAACCCCTCCCCGAACCCATACCCTAAGCCGTACCCTAACCCTCACCCTAACCCTAACCCTAACCCTAACCCTAAGCTACCCTTGACTGCTTCTGCCTCCAATAGATTTCCTAAGCACTAGTGTTTTAAGGAACAGGTTAAAAACAGAATCCTAATGTGATTTCGTGATAATGGGTGTGTTCCTTATCTTCTCCTTGTGTCTAAACTCTTCTCCATGGCTGGACCCCCAAATAATAGTCCTTTACGTGCTAAGGGGTATCTAGAGAGTGTGATAGGTTTAATAACTACGCCCACCCTAACGCGTACCCTAACCCTAACCCCTACCCTAACCCTAACGCGTACCCTAATCCTAACCCGTACCCTAAACCGAGCCCTAACCCTAACACTAACCCTAACCCTAACCCTAACCCATACCCTACGCCCTACCCGAACCCCTCCCCGAACCCGTACCCTAAGCCATACCCTAACCCTCACCCTAACCCTAACCCTAACCCTAAGCTACCCTTGACTGCTTCTGCCTCCAATAGATTTCCTAAGCACTAGTGTTTTAAGGAACAGGTTAAAAAGAGAATCCTAATGTGATTTCTTGATAATGGGTGTGTTCCTTATCTTCTCCTAGTGTCTAAACTCTTCTCCATGGCTGGACCCCCAAATAATATTCCTTTACGTACTAAGGGGTATCTAGAGAGTGGGATAGGTTTAATAACTAACCTCACCCTATTGCGTACCCTAACCCTAACAGCTACCCTAACACTAACGCGTACCCTAATCCTAACCCGTACCCTAAACCGAGCCCTAACCCTAACACTAACCCTAACCCTAACCCTAACCCATACCCTACGCCCTACCAGAACCCCTCCCCGAACCCGTACCCTAAGCCGTACCCTAACCCTCACCCTAACCCTAACCCTAACCCTAAGCTACCCTTGACGGCTTCTGCCTCCAATAGATTTCCTAAGCACTAGTGTTTTAAGGAACAGGTTAAAAAAAGAATCCTAATGTGATTTCGTGATAATGGGTGTGTTCCTTATCTTCTCCTAGTGTCTAAACTCTTCTCCATGGCTGGACCCCCAAATAATATTCCTTTACGTGCTAAGGGGTATCTAGAGAGTGGGATAGGTTTAATAACTACCCTCACCCTAACGCGTACACTAACCCTAACCCCTACCCTAACCCTAACGCGTACCCTAATCCTAACCCGTACCCTAAACCGAGCCCTAAACCTAACACTAGCCCTAACCCTAACCCTAACCCATACCCTACGCCCTACCCGAACACCTCCCCGAACCCGTACCCTAAGCCGTACCCTAACCCTCATCCTAACCCTAACCCTAACCCTAAGCTACCCTTGACGGCTTCTGCCTCCAATAGATTTCCTAAGCACTAGTGTTGTAAGGAACATGTTAAAAAGAGAATCCTAATATGATTTCTTGATAATGGGTGTGTTCCTTGTCTTCTCCTCGTGTCTAAACTCTTCTCCATGGCTGGACCCCCAAATAATATTCCTTTATGTGCTAAGGGGTATCTAGAGAGTGTGATAGGTTTAATAACTACCCTCACCCTAACGCGTACCCTAACCTTAACCCCTACCCTAACCCTAACGCGTACCCTAATCCTAACCCGTACCCTAAACCGAGCCCTAACCCTAACACTAACTCTAACCCTAACCCTAACCCATACCCTACGCCCTACCCGAACCCCTCCCTGAACCCGTACCCTAAACCGTACCCTAACCCTCACCCTAACCCTAACCCTAACCCTAAGCTACCCTTGACGGCTTCTGCCTCCAATAGATTTCCTAAGCACTAGTGTTTTAAGGAACAGGTTAAAAAGAGAATCCTAATGTGATTTCTTGATAATGGGTGTGTTCCTTATCTTCTCCTCGTGTCTAAACTCTTCTCCATGGCTGGACTCCCAAATAATATTCCTTTACGTGCTAAGGGGTATCTAGAGAGTGGGATAGGTTTAATAACTACCCTCACACTAACGCGTACCCTAACCCTAACCCCTACCCGAACCCTAACGCGTACCCTAATCCTAACCCGTACCCTAAACCGAGTCCTAACCCTAACACTAGCCCTAACCCTAACCCTAACCCATACCCTACGCCCTACCCGATCCCCTCCCCGAACCCGTACCCTAAGCCGTACCCTAACCCTCACCCTAACCCTAACCCTAACCCTAAGCTACCCTTGACTGCTTCGGCCTCCAATAGATTTCCTAAGCACTAGTGTTTTAAGGAACAGGTTAAAAAGAGAATCCTAATGTGATTTCGTGATAATGGGTGTGTTCCTTATCTTCTCCTAGTGTCTAAACTCTTCTCCATGGCTGGACCCCCAAATAATATTCCTTTACATGCTAAGGGGTATCTAGAGAGTGTGATAGGTTTAATAACTACCCCCACCCTAACGCGTACCCTAACCCTAACCCCTACCCTAACCCTAACGCGTACCCTAATCCTAACACGTACCCTAAACCGAGCCCTAACCCTAACACTAACCCTAACCCTAACCCTAACCCATACCCAACGCCCTACCCGAACCCCTCCCCGAACCCGTACCCTAAGCCATACCCTAACCCTCAACCTAACCCTAACCCTAACCCTAAGCTACCCTTGACTGCTTCTGCCTCCAATAGATTTCCTAAGCACTAGTGTTTTAAGGAACAGGTTAAAAAGAGAATCCTAATGTGATTTCGTGATAATGGGTGTGTTCCTTATCTTCTCCTAGTGTCTAAACTCTTCTCCATGGCTGGACACCCAATAATATTCCTGTACGTGCTAAGGGGTATCTAGAGAGTGGGATAGGTTTAATAACTACCCTCACCCTAACGCGTACACTAACCCTAACCCCTACCCTGACCCTAACGCGTACCCTAATCCTAACCTGTACCCTAAACCGAGCCCTAACCCTAACACTAGCCCTAACCCTAACCCTAACCCATACCCTACGCCCTACCCGAACCCGTACCCTAAGAAGTACCCTAACCCTCACCCAAACCCTAACCCTAACCCTAAGCTACCCTTGACGGCTTCTGCCTCCAATAGATTTCCTAAGCACTAGTGTTTTAAGGAACATGTTAAAAAGAGAATCCTAATGTGATTTCTTGATAATGGGTGTGTTCCTTATCTTCTCCTCGTGTCTAAACTCTTCTCCATGGCTGGACCCCCAAATAATATTCCTTTATGTGCTAAGGGGTATCTAGAGAGTGTGATAGGTTTAATAACTACCCTCACCCTAACGCGTACCCTAACCCTAACCCCTACCCTAACCTTAGCGCGTACCCTAATCCTAACCCGTACCCTAAACCGAGCCCTAACCCTAACACTAACCCTAACCCTAACCCTAACCCATACCCTACGCCCTACCCGAACCCCTCCCTGAACCCGTACCCTAAAGCGTACCCTAACCCTCACCCTAACCCTAACCCTAACCCTAAGCTACCCTTGACGGCTTCTGCCTCCAATGGATTTCCTAAGCACTAGTGTTTTAAGGAACAGGTTAAAAAGAGAATCCTAATGTGATTTCTTGATAATGGGTGTGTTCCTTATCTTCTCCTCGTGTCTAAACTCTTCTCCATGGCTGGACCCCCAAATAATATTCCTTTACGTGCTAAGGGGTATCTAGAGAGTGGGATAGGTTTAATAACTACCCTCACCCTAACGCGTACCCTAACCCTAACCCCTACCCGAACCCTAACGTGTACCCTAATCCTAACCCGTACCCTAAACCGAGCCCTAACCCTAACACTAGCCCTAACCCTAACCCTAAACCATACCCTACGTCCTACCCGAACCCCTCCCCGAACCCGTAACCTAAGCCGTACCCTAACCCTCACCCTAACCCTAACCCTAACCCTAATCTACCCTTGACTGCTTCTGCCTCCAATAGATTTCCTAAGCACTAGTGTTTTAAGGAACATGTTAAAAAGAGAATCCTAATGTGATTTCGTGATAATGGGTGTGTTCCTTATCTTCTCCTAGTGTCTAAACTCTTCTCCATGGCTGGACCCCCAAATAATATTCCTTTACGTGCTAAGGTGTATCTAGAGAGTGTGATAGGTTTAATAACTACCCTCACCCTAATGCGTACCCTAACCCTAACCGCTACCCTAACCCTAACGAGTACCCTAATCCTAACCCGTACCCTAAACCGAGCCCTAACTCTAACACTAACCCTAACCCTAACCCTAACCCATACCCTACGCCCTACCCGAAACCCTGCCCGAACCCGTACCCTAAGCCGTACCCTAACCCTCACCCTAACCCTAACCCTAACCCTAAGCTACCCTTGACTGCTTCTGCCTCCAATAGATTTCCTAACCACTAGTGTTTTAAGGAACAGTTTAAAGAGAGAATCATATTGTGATTTCATGATAATGGGTGTGTTCCTTATCTTCTCCTAGTGTCTAAACCCTTCTCCATGGCTGGACCCCCAAATAATATTCCTTTACGTGCTAAGGGGTATGTAGAGAGTGGGATAGGTTTAATAACTACCCTCACCCTAAGGCGTACCCTAACCCTAACCCCTACCCTAACCCTAACGCATACCCTAATCCTAACCCGTACCCTAAACCGAGCCCTAACCCTAACACTAGCCCTAACCCTAACCCTAACCCATACCCTACGCCCTACCCGAACCCCTCCCCGAACCCGTATCGTAAGCCGTACCCTAACCCTCACCCTAACCCTAACCCTAACCCTAAGCTACCCTTGACTGCTTCTGCCTCCAATAGATTTCCTAAGCACTAGTGTTTTAAGGAACAGTTTAAAAAGAGAATCATATTGTGATTTCTTGATAATGGGTGTGTTCCTTATCTTCTCCTAGTGTCTAAATTCTTCTCCATGGCTGGACCCCCAAATAATATTACTTTACGTGCTAAGGGGTATCTAGAGAGTGGGATAGGTTTAATAACTACCCTCACCCTAAAGCGTACCCTAACCCTAACCACTACCCTATCACTAACGCGTACCCTAATCCTAACCCGTACCCTAAACCGAGCCCTAACCCTAACACTAACCCTAACCCTAACCCTAACCCATACCCTACGGCCTACCCGAACCCCTCCCCGAACCCGTACCCTAAGCCGTACCATAACCCTCACCCTAACCCTAACCCTAACCCTAAGCTACCCTTGACTGCTTCTGCCTCCAATAGATTTCCTAAGCACTAGTGTTTTAAGGAACAGTTTAAAAAGAGAATCACATTGTGATTTCTTGATAATGGGTGTGTTCCTTATCTTCTCCTCGTGTCTAAACTCTTCTCCATGGCAGGACCCCCAAATAATAGTCCTTTACGTGCTAAGGGGTATCTAGAGAGTGTGATAGGTTTAATAACTACCCCCACCCTAACGCGTACCCTAACCATAACCCCTACCCTAACCCTAACGCGTACCCTAATCCTAACCCGTACCCTAAACCGAGCACTAACACTAACACTAACCCTAACCCTAACCCTAACCCATACCCTACGCGCTACCCGAACCCCTCCCCGAACCCGTACCCTAAGCCATACCCTAACCCTCACCCTAACCCTAACCCTAACCCTAAGCTACCCTTGACGGCTTCTGCCTCCAATAGATTTCCTAAGCACTAGTGTTTTAAGGAACAGGTTAAAAAGAGAATCCTAATGTGATTTCTTGATAATGGGTGTGTTCCTTATCTTCTCCTAGTGTCTAAACTCTTCTCCATGGCTGGACCCCCAAATAATATTCCTTTACGTACTAAAGGGTATCTAGAGAGTGGGATAGGTTTAATAACTAACCTCACCCTATCGCGTACCCTAACCCTAACACCTACCCTAACACTAACGCGTACCCTAATCCTAACCCGTACCCTAAACCGAGCCCTAACCCTAACACTAACCCTAACCCTAACCCTAACCCATACCCTACGCCCTACCCGAACCCCTCACCGAACCCGTACCCTAAGCCGTACCCTAACCCTCACCCTAACCCTAATCCTAAACCTAAGCTACCCTTGACGGCTTCTGCCTCCAATAGATTTCCTAAGCAATAGTGTTTTAAGGAACAGGTTAAAAAGAGAATCCTAATGTGATTTCTTGATAATGGGTGTGTTCCTTATCTTCTCCTAGTGTCTAAACTCTTCTCCATGGCTGGACCCCCAATAATATACCTGTACGTGCTAAGGGGTATCTAGAGAGTGGGATAGGTTTAATAACTACCCTCACCCTAACGCGTACACTAACCTTAACCCCTACCCTAACCCTAACGCGTACCCTAATCCTAACCTGTACCCTAAACCGAGCCCTAACCCTAACACTAGCCCTAACCCTAACCCTAACCCATACCCTACGCCCTACCCGAACCCCTCCCCGAACCCGTACCCTAAGCCGTACCCTAAACCTCACCCTAACCCTAACCCTAACACTAAGCTACCCTTGACGGCTTCTGCCTCCAATAGATTTCCTAAGCACTAGTGTTTTAAGGAACATGTTAAAAAGAGAATCCTTATGTGATTTCTTGATAATGGGTGTGTTCCTTATCTTCTGCTCGTGTCTAAACTCTTCTCCATGGCTTGACCCCCAAATAATATTCCTTTACGTGCTAAGGGGTATCTAGAGAGTGGGATAGGTTTAATAACTACCCTCACCCTAACGCGTACCCTAACCCTAACCCCTACCCTAACCCTAACGCATACACTAATCCTAACCCGTACCCTAAACCGAGCCCTAACCCTAACACTAACCCTAACCCTAACCCTAACCCATAGCCTACGCCCTACCCGAACCCCTCCCCGAACCCGTACCCTAAGCCATACCCTAACCCTCACCCTAACCCTAACACTAACCCTAAGCTACCCTTGACTGCTTCTGCCTCCAATAGATTTCCTAAGCACTAGTGTTTTAAGGAACAGGTTAAAAAGAGAATCCTAATGTGATTTCTTGATAATGGGTGTGTTCCTTATCTTCTCCTAGTGTCTAAACCCTTCTCCATGACTGGACCCCCAAATAATAGTCCTTTACGTGCTAAGGGGTATCTAGAGAGTGTGATAGGTTTAATAACTACCCCCACCCTAACGCGTACCCTAACCCTAACCCCTACCGTAACCCTAACGCGTACCCTAATCCTAACGCGTACCCTAAACCGAGCCCTAACCCTAACACTAACCCTAACCCTAACCCTAACCCATACCCTACGCCCTACCCGAACCCCTCCCCGAAGCCATACCCTAAGCCATACCCTAACCCTCACCCTAACCCTAACCCTAACCCTAAGCTACCCTTGACGGCTTCTGCATCCAATAGATTTCCTAAGCACTAGTGTTTTAAGAGACAGGTTAAAAAGAGAATCCTAATGTGATTTCTTGATAATGGGTGTGTTCCTTATCTTCTCCTAGTGTCTAAACTCTTCTCCATGGCTGGACCCCCAAATAATATTCCTTTACGTACTAAGGGGTATCTAGAGAGTGGGATAGGTTTAAGAACTAACCTCACCCTATCGCGTACCCTAACCCTAACCCCTACCCTAACCCTAACGCGTACCCTAATCCTAACCCGTACCCTAAACCGAGCCCTAACCCTAACACTAACCCTAACCCTAACCCTAACCCATACCCTACGCCCTACCCGAACCCCTCCCTGAACCCGTACCCTAAAGCGTACCCTAACCCTCACCCTAACCCTAACCCTAACCCTAAGCTACCCTTGACGGCTTCTGCCTCCAATGGATTTCCTAAGCACTAGTGTTTTAAGGAACAGGTTAAAAAGAGAATCCTAATGTGATTTCTTGATAATGGGTGTGTTCCTTATCTTCTCCTCGTGTCTAAACTCTTCTCCATGGCTGGACCCCCAAATAATATTCCTTTACGTGCTAAGGGGTATCTAGAGAGTGGGATAGGTTTAATAACTACCCTCACCCTAACGTGTACCCTAACCCTAACCGCTACCCTAACCCTAACGAGTACCCTAATCCTAACCCGTACCCTAAACCGAGCCCTAACTCTAACACTAACCCTAACCCTAACCCTAACCCATACCCTACGCCCTACCCGAAACCCTGCCCGAACCCGTACCCTAAGCCGTACCCTAACCCTCACCCTAACCCTAACCCTAACCCTAAGCTACCCTTGACTGCTTCTGCCTCCAATAGATTTCCTAACCACTAGTGTTTTAAGGAACAGTTTAAAGAGAGAATCATATTGTGATTTCATGATAATGGGTGTGTTCCTTATCTTCTCCTAGTGTCTAAACCCTTCTCCATGGCTGGACCCCCAAATAATATTCCTTTACGTGCTAAGGGGTATGTAGAGAGTGGGATAGGTTTAATAACTACCCTCACCCTAAGGCGTACCCTAACCCTAACCCCTACCCTAACCCTAACGCATACCCTAATCCTAACCCGTACCCTAAACCGAGCCCTAACCCTAACACTAGCCCTAACCCTAACCCTAACCCATACCCTACGCCCTACCCGAACCCCTCCCCGAACCCGTATCGTAAGCCGTACCCTAACCCTCACCCTAACCCTAACCCTAACCCTAAGCTACCCTTGACTGCTTCTGCCTCCAATAGATTTCCTAAGCACTAGTGTTTTAAGGAACAGTTTAAAAAGAGAATCATATTGTGATTTCTTGATAATGGGTGTGTTCCTTATCTTCTCCTAGTGTCTAAATTCTTCTCCATGGCTGGACCCCCAAATAATATTCCTTTACGTGCTAAGGGGTATCTAGAGAGTGGGATAGGTTTAATAACTACCCTCACCCTAAAGCGTACCCTAACCCTAACCACTACCCTATCACTAATGCGTACCCTAATCCTAACCCGTACCCTAAACCGAGCCCTAACCCTAACACTAACCCTAACCCTAACCCTAACCCATACCCTACGGCCTACCCGAACCCCTCCCCGAACCCGTACCCTAAGCCGTACCATAACCCTCACCCTAACCCTAACCCTAACCCTAAGCTACCCTTGACTGCTTCTGCCTCCAATAGATTTCCTAAGCACTAGTGTTTTAAGGAACAGTTTAAAAAGAGAATCACATTGTGATTTCTTGATAATGGGTGTGTTCCTTATCTTCTCCTCGTGTCTAAACTCTTCTCCATGGCAGGACCCCCAAATAATAGTCCTTTACGTGCTAAGGGGTATCTAGAGAGTGTGATAGGTTTAATAACTACCCCCACCCTAACGCGTACCCTAACCATAACCCCTACCCTAACCCTAACGCGTACCCTAATCCTAACCCGTACCCTAAACCGAGCACTAACACTAACACTAACCCTAACCCTAACCCTAACCCATACCCTACGCGCTACCCGAACCCCTCCCCGAACCCGTACCCTAAGCCATACCCTAACCCTCACCCTAACCCTAACCCTAACCCTAAGCTACCCTTGACGGCTTCTGCCTCCAATAGATTTCCTAAGCACTAGTGTTTTAAGGAACAGGTTAAAAAGAGAATCCTAATGTGATTTCTTGATAATGGGTGTGTTCCTTATCTTCTCCTAGTGTCTAAACTCTTCTCCATGGCTGGACCCCCAAATAATATTCCTTTACGTACTAAAGGGTATCTAGAGAGTGGGATAGGTTTAATAACTAACCTCACCCTATCGCGTACCCTAACCCTAACACCTACCCTAACACTAACGCGTACCCTAATCCTAACCCGTACCCTAAACCGAGCCCTAACCCTAACACTAACCCTAACCCTAACCCTAACCCATACCCTACGCCCTACCCGAACCCCTCACCGAACCCGTACCCTAAGCCGTACCCTAACCCTCACCCTAACCCTAATCCTAAACCTAAGCTACCCTTGACGGCTTCTGCCTCCAATAGATTTCCTAAGCAATAGTGTTTTAAGGAACAGGTTAAAAAGAGAATCCTAATGTGATTTCTTGATAATGGGTGTGTTCCTTATCTTCTCCTAGTGTCTAAACTCTTCTCCATGGCTGGACCCCCAATAATATACCTGTACGTGCTAAGGGGTATCTAGAGAGTGGGATAGGTTTAATAACTACCCTCACCCTAACGCGTACACTAACCTTAAACCCTACCCTAACCCTAACGCGTACCCTAATCCTAACCTGTACCCTAAACCGAGCCCTAACCCTAACACTAGCCCTAACCCTAACCCTAACCCATACCCTACGCCCTACCCGAACCCCTCCCCGAACCCGTACCCTAAGCCGTACCCTAAACCTCACCCTAACCCTAACCCTAACACTAAGCTACCCTTGACGGCTTCTGCCTCCAATAGATTTCCTAAGCACTAGTGTTTTAAGGAACATGTTAAAAAGAGAATCCTTATGTGATTTCTTGATAATGGGTGTGTTCCTTATCTTCTCCTCGTGTCTAAACTCTTCTCCATGGCTTGACCCCCAAATAATATTCCTTTACGTGCTAAGGGGTATCTAGAGAGTGGGATAGGTTTAATAACTACCCTCACCCTAACGCGTACCCTAACCCTAACCCCTACCCTAACCCTAACGCATACACTAATCCTAACCCGTACCCTAAACCGAGCCCTAACCCTAACACTAACCCTAACCCTAACCCTAACCCATAGCCTACGCCCTACCCGAACCCCTCCCCGAACCCGTACCCTAAGCCATACCCTAACCCTCACCCTAACCCTAACACTAACCCTAAGCTACCCTTGACTGCTTCTGCCTCCAATAGATTTCCTAAGCACTAGTGTTTTAAGGAACAGGTTAAAAAGAGAATCCTAATGTGATTTCTTGATAATGGGTGTGTTCCTTATCTTCTCCTAGTGTCTAAACCCTTCTCCATGACTGGACCCCCAAATAATAGTCCTTTACGTGCTAAGGGGTATCTAGAGAGTGTGATAGGTTTAATAACTACCCCCACCCTAACGCGTACCCTAACCCTAACCCCTACCGTAACCCTAACGCGTACCCTAATCCTAACCCGTACCCTAAACCGAGCCCTAACCCTAACACTAACCCTAACCCTAACCCTAACCCATACCCTACGCCCTACCCGAACCCCTCCCCGAAGCCATACCCTAAGCCATACCCTAACCCTCACCCTAACCCTAACCCTAACCCTAAGCTACCCTTGACGGCTTCTGCCTCCAATAGATTTCCTAAGCACTAGTGTATTAAGAGACAGGTTAAAAAGAGAATCCTAATGTGATTTCTTGATAATGGGTGTGTTCCTTATCTTCTCCTAGTGTCTAAACTCTTCTCCATGGCTGGACCCCCAAATAATATTCCTTTACGTACTAAGGGGTATCTAGAGAGTGGGATAGGTTTAAGAACTAACCTCACCCTATCGCGTACCCTAACCCTAACCCCTACCCTAACCCTAACGCGTACCCTAATCCTAACCCGTACCCTAAACCGAGCCCTAACCCTAACACTAACCCTAACCCTAACCCTAACCCATACCCTACGCCCTACCCGAACCCCTCCCCGAACCCGTACCCTAAGCCATACCCTAACCCTCACCCTAACCCTAACCCTAACCCTAAGCTACCCTTGACTGCTTCTGCCTCCAATAGATTTCCTAAGCACTAGTGTTTTAAGGAACAGGTTAAAAAGAGAATCCTAATGTGATTTCTTGATAATGGGTGTGTTCCTTATCTTCTCCTAGTGTCTAAACTCTTCTCCATGGCTGGACCCCCAATAATATACCTGTACGTGCTAAGGGGTATCTAGAGAGTGGGATAAGTTTAATAACTACCCTCACCCTAACGCGTACACTAACCTTAACCCCTACCCTAACCCTAACGCGTACCCTAATCCTAACCTGTACCCTAAACCGAGCCCTAACCCTAACACTAGCCCTAACCCTAACCCTAACCCATACCCTACGCCCTACCCGAACCCCTCCCCGAACCCGTACCCTAAGCCGTACCCTAACCCTCACCCTAACCCTCACCCTAACCCTAAGCTACCCTTGGCGGCTTCTGCCTCCAATAGATTTCCTAAGCACTAGTGTTTTAAGGAACAGGTTAAAAAAAGAATCCTAATGTGATTTCGTGGTAATGGGTGTGTTCCTTATCTTCTCCTAGTGTCTAAACTCTTCTCCATGGCTGGACCCCCAAATAATATTCCTTTACGTGCTAAGGGGTATCTAGAGAGTGGGATAGGTTTAATAACTACCCTCACCCTAACGCGTACACTAACCCTAACCCCTACCCTAACCCTAACGCGTACCCTAATCCTAACCCGTACCCTAAACCGAGCCCTAAACCTAACACTAGCCCTAACCCTAACCCTAACCCATACCCTACGCCCTACCCGAACACCTCCCCGAACCCGTACCCTAAGCCGTACCCTAACCCTCATCCTAACCCTAACCCTAACCCTAAGCTACCCTTGACGGCTTCTGCCTCCAATAGATTTCCTAAGCACTAGTGTTGTAAGGAACATGTTAAAAAGAGAATCCTAATATGATTTCTTGATAATGGGTGTGTTCCTTGTCTTCTCCTCGTGTCTAAACTCTTCTCCATGGCTGGACCCCCAAATAATATTCCTTTATGTGCTAAGGGGTATCTAGAGAGTGTGATAGTTTTAATAACTACCCTCACCCTAACGCGTAACCTAACCATAACCCCTACCCTAACCCTAGCGCGTACCCTAATCCTAACCCGTACCCTAAACCGAGCCCTAACCCTAACACTAACTCTAACCCTAACCCTAACCCATACCCTACGCCCTACCCGAACCCCTCCCTGAACCCGTACCCTAAACCGTACCCTAACCCTCACCCTAACCCTAACCCTAACCCTAAGCTACCCTTGACGGCTTCTGCCTCCAATAGATTTCCTAAGCACTAGTGTTTTAAGGAACAGGTTAAAAAGAGAATCCTAATGTGATTTCTTGATAATGGGTGTGTTCCTTATCTTCTCCTCGTGTCTAAACTCTTCTCCATGGCTGGACTCCCAAATAATATTCCTTTACGTGCTAAGGGGTATCTAGAGAGTGGGATAGGTTTAATAACTACCCTCACACTAACGCGTACCCTAACCCTAACCCCTACCCTGACCCTAACGCGTACCCTAATCCTAACCTGTACCCTAAACCGAGCCCTAACCCTAACACTAGCCCTAACCCTAACCCTAACCCATACCCTACGCCCTACCCGAACCCCTCCCCGAACCCGTACCCTAAGAAGTACCCTAACCCTAACCCTAACCCTAAGCTACCCTTGACTGCTTCTGCCTCCAATAGATTTCCTAACCACTAGTGTTTTAAGGAACAGTTTAAAGAGAGAATCATATTGTGATTTCATGATAATGGGTGTGTTCCTTATCTTCTCCTAGTGTCTAAACCCTTCTCCATGGCTGGACCCCCAAATAATATTCCTTTACGTGCTAAGGGGTATGTAGAGAGTGGGATAGGTTTAATAACTACCCTCACCCTAAGGCGTACCCTAACCCTAACCCCTAGCCTAACACTAACGCGTACCCTAATCCTAACCCGTACCCTAAACCGAGCCCTAACCC
>NW_026645524.1:0-69402 GCF_949987535.1 Balaenoptera acutorostrata
CACAAAATCTCGAACGAAAGGATCACAAGGATAACACTGAAGAAGATCATCAAAACCACAAGGGAAAAATTTATAAAGAAGAAAAGAAGAGAGAAAAACTGCACCCCCCCCCACACACACATAACAGAACACAAGTAATTAAATGGCAGTAAGTACATACCTATAAATAATCACTTTAAATATCAATGAACTAGATGCTCCAATCAAAGACTGATTGGATAAAAATATGAGACCCATTTAAATGCTGCCTAAAAGAGACTCACTTCAGAGCTAAAGACACACACAGCCTGAAAGTGGGGGGCAGAAAAAGATATTCCATGCAAATTGAAACAAAAAGAGAGCTGGGGTATCAATACTCATGTCAGACAAAGTAGACTTTAAAGCAAAGTCTCTAACAAAAGACAAAGAAAGACATTATATAATGATGAATGGATCAATAGAAGATGATATAACATTCATAAACATATATTCAGCCAATAAAGGAGCACCTAAACATATAAAGCAAATATTAACAGACATAAAGGGAGAAACTGACAGTAATAAAATGATAGTTGTGGACTTTAACATCCCACTGACATCAATGGATAGAGCATTCAAAGAGAAAACAGTGACCTTAAATGACACATTGGACCAGTTGGATTTAGTAGATATCTACAGAACATTGGATCTAAAAACAGCAGAGTACACATTCTTTTCAACTGTATATGGAACATTCTCCAGGATAGATCACATGCTAGGCCACAAAAAAGTCTCTACAAATTTAAGAAGATAGAAATTATATCAAGCATCTTTTCAGACCACAAAGGTATGAAACTAGAAATCAATTACAGGAAGAATACTGGAAAAAAACACAAAACCATGGAGACTAAAGAACATGCTACTAGAAAACCAATGGGTAAATAAAGAAACCAAAGAGGAAATCAGAAAATACTTTGAAACAAATGAAAATAAAAGCCCAACTTTACAAAATCTATGGGACACAGCAAAAGCAGTTCTAAGAGGGAAGTTTATAGCAATACAGGCCTACCTTGGTAAATGAGAAAATTGTCAAATAAACAAACCTACATCTAATGGAATTAGAAAAAAAGAACAAAGCCCAAAGTCAGCAGAAGGAAGGAACTATTAAAGATCAGTGTGTAAATAAATTAGAGAACAACAAAAAAGAAATTATCAAAGAAACAAGAGCTGGATTTTTGAGAAGAGAAGCAAAATTGATAAGCCTCTAGCCAGGTTCATTAATAAAAAAAGAGAGAGGACCCAAATAAACAAAATTAGAAATGAAAGAGGAGAAGTTTCAACCAGTATCACAGAAATACAAAGAACCATAAGAGAATACTATAAACAGTTATATGCCAACAAATTGGACAACTTAGAAGAATAGATAAATTCCTAGCAACTTACAATCTTCCAGGACTGAATTAGGAAGAAATAGATAGTCAGAATAGACTTATTACTAGTTGCTGGATTTGAATCAATAAAACAAAAACAAAAACAAAAACTCCCAACAACCAAAAGTCCAGAACCAGAAAGCTTTACAGGGAATTCTAGCAAACATATAAAGAAGAGTTAATACTTATCTTATCACACTTTTCCAAAAACTTTAAGAGCGTGAACACTCTCAGACTCATTCTATGAGCCCACAATTACCCTGACAAAGAAGAGAAAATTACAAGCCAATATCTCTGATGAATACAGATGCAAAAGTCCTCAATAAAATGTTATCAAATAGAATTGAACAATAAATAAAAACGATCATATACTATGATCAAGTGGGATTTATCCCAGAGATGCAAGGATTATTCAATATACACAAATCAATCAATGTGATACTCCAAGTTAAAAAAATCACATGATCACCTAAATAGATGCAAAAAAGCATTTGGCAAAATTCTATATCCATTCATAATAAAAGCTCTCAACAAAGTTGGTTTAGAGGAAACATATCTCAACCTAATAAAGGCCATTTATGACAAACCTACAGTTAACATCATACTAAACAGTTAAAGGCTGAAAACATTTCCTGTAAGATCAGGAACAAAACAAGGATGCTTACTCTTGCCATTGTTATTTAACACAGTATTAGAAGTCTCAGCCACAGCAATCAGACAAGGAAAATAAATAAAAGTCATCCAAATTTGAACGGTATAAGTAAAACTGTCACTATTTGCAGATGACATGATACTATATATAAAAAACCCTCAAGACTCCACCAAAAAGTTATAGAACCAATACATGAATTCAGTAAAGTTGCAAGATACAAAATTAATATATGGAAATCTGTTGCATTTCTATACACTAATAATCCTATCAGAAAGACAAATGAAGAAAACAATTCCATTTACGGTCACATCAAAAAGAATAAAATACTGAAGAATAGATTTAAACAAGGAGTTGTACTCTGAAAACTAGAAGACACTGAAGAAATTGAAGATGACACAAATAAATGGAAAGCTATACTGTGCTCATGGATGGGGAGAATCAATATTGTTAAAATATCCACATTACCCAAACAATCTATAGATTCAATGCAATACCTATCATAATAGCAATGGCATATTTCAAAGAACATGAACAAATATTCTTAAGATTTTTATGGAAGCACAAAGACCACAAGTAGCCAAAGCAATCTTGAGAAAAAAGAACAAAGCTGAAGGTATCATGCTCCTATACTTGAAAATATACTACAAACTATTATAATCAAAAGAGTATGGTACTGGCAGCAAAATAGACACATAGATCAATGGAACAAAATAGAGAGCGCAGAAATAAACTCACAATTACTTGGCCAATAAATATTCAACAAAGTATGCAAGAATATACAGTGGGGAAAAGACAGTCCCTTTAATAAATGGTGTTTGGAAAGCTGCCAGATATGTGCACAAGGATGGAACTGGACCACTGTCTTACCCAATATTTAGAAATAAATTCAAAATGGATTGAAGACTTCAATGTGATACCTGAAACCATAAAATTCTTAGAAGAAAACACAGGCTGTAAGTTCTTTGACATCTGTCTTAGCAATATTATTTTGGATCTGTGTCCTCAGGAAAGAGGAACAATTACAAAAATAAACAAATGGGACTACATCAAACTAGAAACCTTTTTGCACAGGGAAGGAAATCACTAACAAAATGAAATGGCAACCTATTGATTGGCAGAAGATATTTGTAAATCATATATCTGATAAAGGATTGATATCCAATATATATAAAGAACTCATACAACTCAATATAAAAAAAACCCAAAAGAACCTGAATAAAAATGGGAAGAGGACCATAATAGACATTTTTCTAAAGAAGTCATACAGATGTCCAAAGTCACATGAAAATGTGCTCAACATCACTAATCATCAGAGAAATGCAAATCCAAACCACAATGAAATACTACCTCACATCTGTCAGAATAACTACTATAAAAGAGACAAGAAACAACAATTGGTGAGCATGTGGAAGAAATGGGATCCTCATGCACTGTTGGTAGTAATGTATCTTGGCGCAGCCATATGGAAAACAGTATGGAGTTTCCTCAAAAAACTAAGAATAGAACTACCATACAATCCAGGGAATCCACTTCTGGGTATTAAAAACAACACAAAAACTCTAAACAATAAAAGAAAATATTATCTAAAACAACAACAAAAAACACACTCTAATTTGAAAAGATATATGCATCCCTATGTTCATTGCAGCAGTATTTACAACAGCCAATATGGAAGCAACCTAAATGTCCATCCACAGATGAATGGATAAAGATGATGTGATACACACACACACACACACACACACGCACACACAGACAGACAATAGAATATTACTCAGCCATAAAAAAGAATGAAATGATGCCATTTGTAGCAACATGGATGGACCTAGAGATTATCATACTAAGTGAAGTTAGTCAGACAGAGAAAGACAAATATCATGTGATATCACTTATATGTGGAATCTAAAAAGCAAAACAAATGAACAAACAAAACAAAACAGAAAGAGGCTCATACATACAGAGCACAAACTGTTTGTTGCCAGAGATGTGAGGGGTGAGGGGATTAACAAAATTGGTAAAGGGGATAAAGAGGTACTGACTTCCAGCTATTAGTCATGGGGATGTAATGTAGACATAGGGAATATAGTCAATAACATTGCAACCACTTTGTATGGTGATGGATGGTAACTTGTCTTATTGTGATGTGCATCTTATAATGTATAAAAATATGAGTCGTTGTGTTGTACATCTGAAACTAATATAATATTGTACATTAATTATATCAATAAGAAAAAAGTAGTGACGTGTGTGTGTGTGTGTGTGTGATGGAATATTATTTAGCCACAAGAAGAAGGAAATCTTGCCATTTGTGACAATGTGGATGGACGCTAAGTGAAATAAGTCAGACAGAAAAAGACAAACACTCGATGACCTCACTTATATGCGGAAAGAAAACAAAAACCAAAAAAGAAACTCATAAAAAGAGTTCAAATGTGTGTTTACCAAATGCAGGGGTTAGGGGGAGAAGGAATTGTATGCGGGTTGTCAAAAGGTACAAACTTCCAATTATAAAGTAAAGAAGTACTAGGAATATAACATACAACATGATGACTATAGTTAACACTGGTTTATAATATATATGAAAGTTGTTAATAGAGTAAATCCTAAGTGTTCTCATCACAAGGAAAAAAATTTTTATTTTTTGTAGCTATAGATCATGGAATAAACTTAATTTATTGTGTTTATCATTTCACAATATATATGTCACATCATTATGCTGTATGCCTTAAACTCATATAGCAATGTATGTAGCAAAAATGCTGTTTTTGAACATTACTTAGGTCAGCTCTTTTCTTTTTCATACCCTTCAATGAGGCCATGTAATATATTTGTAATATAGTTAGATTCATTTCATAGTTGGTATTCCATTCTGGATTCCTCCTTCATCTGGATGAAAGATTTTTAATTTTCATGAATAGTCATATAACCACAAACACAGTACCATACAGAATAGTTATACCATCTAAAATATTATCTTGTGTATCCCTTTGTAATCAGCCCTTATCTTCATCCAAAATTCATGGCAACCACTCACATGTTTTCTCTCCCTATACTTTCACCTTACACATAATGTCATAGAAATAAAATTATGCAATATATAGGTTTTGGTGTATGACCTCTTTCATTTAGTAATCTCACAAGCCCTTAAAAGAAGAGAGATGCAGTAGAAGAAGTAGTCAGAGGGATTCAAAGCATGAGAAGGATTCATCACCCAATTTTTGGCTTTGAAGATTTAGAGGGTCATGAGCCAAGGAAAGTGCCTAGTCTCTAGAAGCTAAGAGTGATCCCAGGCCAACAGTCAGTAGTTAAATGGGAACTTCAGTCATCTTGCAGTCAACTTGCTGAATAAAATGAATTTTGCCAACAACCGCAATGAGCCTGGAATTAAATTCCTCCTATAGCCCCCAAATAAGAGCTCAGACTGTCAAACATATTTATTTCATCCTTGTGAGATCCTAAGCAGAGAACCCACTTGAGACCACCTGGATGTTTCACCTCCAGGAATGTCATAAAAGGTGGTTTTGTCTTAAGTAGCTATATTTGTGGTAGCTTGTTAAGGCAAGGATAGAAAATGAATACATACCAATTAAAAGACTGATTTTTCAACTCTGTAATGAGTTATATGGGAAAAGAGTCTAAAAAAGAGTGGATATATGTATATGAATAACTGATTAACTGTGCTATACAGCAGAAAGTAACACAACATTGTAAATCAACTATACTCCAATACAATTTTTTTAAGAAGACTGATATTTTCAGATTAGATAGAAGAGCAGGATCCAATTATACACTGCCTTCAAGGAACCCACTTTAATTAAAAATATATAGATATGTTAACAATATCAGGATTGAAAATGGAGTTGCTTCTTAATACCAATGCAAACTTCACTAGAAGCAATATTAGCAGGAATATAGAAAGTTATTACATAAAAATAAATTGATCAATTCACCAAGAAACATAACAAAAATATTTAAGCAAGTAAAAGAGTGCTTCAAAACATATGAGGCAAAAACTTGTAGATCTGAAAGGAGAGTGGAAAAAGCCACAAATATACTTAGAAACTTCAACATTCCTCTCTCAGTAATCAATAGAAGCAGTAGTCAGGAAATCAACAATGATATACAAGAAACTGAAGAAAAATATCTTAAAATGTGACATAGAAAATTGACATCTAGCATGACATTGTGAGGAGCTCTGCTGATCTGCACCCCAGTAAAAAAAGGTGAAAATTATTTTTTAAATCCCAATAACTATCTAAAGCCCTTGGAATGATTTGAAGGGCAAAGAGCAAATGAAGCAATATCTATTCAAGAGATCACATGAAAATTCAGCAAGAAAGATAAGTTTGTGGTATTTGAACCAAGACTTATCCCTCCATTACCTCTCCAAACTCAGTGATGTGGAGACTTCAATCCATATTGCTGCAGCCAAGAACACAGGGTTCTTATCCCCCCAGCTCCCAATCAGAGGGTTTTCTACCTAGAAGAAGCAGGACCACAGTGCTTCTACTTCTTCCTCCTGCTACCTGTTTATGAGGCTAAATCATGGCAATTGCAATTGAGAGGTAGGGGTTCTCTTCTGCTTAGTTGTCACTCATGGAGACAAAACAAATATCAAACACTGTCCTCAGAAGTTATTTCTTCTAGGGATCCAGATTCTGGTTGTAATAATTCGTAGAGCAATTTATGCTTCCAGGGCATTGTGGAAAACAATAGAGCAATCACCAGTCAACTGGTGGAGTTTAACAACTTATATGGTCAGGTAAAGAGAAAAATAAAGCCCCACCAAAATCACTGGCATCCCAGGATGACTGTGAGCATATCAAAAGTTGTGCCTTCCAGAGGTGCAATATCAGAGGCTTAAAACCATTTGGGAGGGGATTGAATAGATTTAACTAAAATAATGCAGCCAGCCAGTGAACAAATAAATAATCAAACAATAATTTTTAAAAACAGTGGGGGGGGGGAGAGTGGACCAGTACCTAGAGCTTCTACAATATATTTTCTAAAATGTCTAGTTTCCCACAAAATTACTGATATCAGGCAAAATATATTTTTAAAAATATTGGTGATAAAGAGATATATGGTGATAAAATTATCAATTTATCAGAAAGATATAACAATTATAAACATGTATGTGTCTAATAACAGAGCACCAAAATACATGAAGCAAAAACTAACAGAAATAAAGGGAGAAGGGAAAAAGAAAAATTCAACAATAATATTTGGAGACTTAAATACCAATATTTCAAGAATCAACAGAACAGCTAGACTGAAGATCAACAAGAAAATAGAAGATATGAACAGTACTATAAACCACCTTGACCTAACAGACATCTATAGTATACTTCACACAACAGCAAAATATATATTCTTAAGTGCACTAGAAACTCTCCAGCATCAACCATACACTAAATCGTAAAACAAATCTCAACAAATTGAAAGAGATAGAAAAAATACAAAACGATGCTCTGACCAAAATGGAATGAAATTCAAAATAAAAAGCAGAAAAACTCACAAATATGTGGAAACTTGAAAAAAGATGCAATCTTAAATAATCAATGAGTCAAAGAGTAAATCAAAAGAGTAATTATAAAATAATTTTAGATGAATGAAAATGGACACAACATAACAATTATGGGATGTAGGTAAAGCAGTGCTTACAGGGAAATTTATAGCTGTAAATATCTATATTAAGAAAGAAGAAAGATCACAAATCAATAAGCTAATGTTCCACCTTAGGACACTGGAAAAAGAAGTGCTAACTAAATTTAAAGCAAACAAAGGAAAGAAATAATAAAGATTAGAGACTGAGGAGGTCAGGATGACAGAGTAAGAGGACGTGTAGCTCTCCTGTCCCTACAAACACATCAAAAATACATTTATATGGAAAACAAACTGGAAATTGGCAGAAGCGCACGTATGCAACCAAGACTATAATAAAAAAATACACACATAATCAGGTAGGATGGGAAGAAAAGCATCAGGTCAAGACCTGTGCCCCTGGGAGGTGACTCAGAGGAAAAGGGAGATCACATAGGTGGACACTCACCCCTGGGGAGGGATTAGTCAAGCCACAGACTGGGCATCCCAGTTCTGGGGACCTACATGTAGGAGAAAAGCCCCCTTGGCTGCTTACAGAATTGCAGGGACAGATAGAA
Source organism: Balaenoptera acutorostrata (assembly GCF_949987535.1). NCBI lineage: Eukaryota > Metazoa > Chordata > Mammalia > Artiodactyla > Balaenopteridae > Balaenoptera > Balaenoptera acutorostrata. The sequence goes on from NW_026645524.1 coordinate 8,202, forward strand.
AGTCTGGAGAAGCCTAGACTCCACTCATGAGGAGTGTGCATAAGCTGGCATGTGCCCAGGCAGGGTGGAGAGAGGTCTGCCCTTGTGGCTACTGCCTTGCCATGCTCCCCAGTTGAGCTAAGAGAATGCCCCAGCCCTGCTCAATCCATACCACAGCTTGGCACTGGATTGAGGGCAGCCAGAACCAAGGGAAAGACTTGATAAAGGAAAGCAGAGCTGACCTGGGGGTCAAGGGCATAGCCCAGGTGGGACAGTGGTGGCCATTATTGGTGTCTACTCAAGCAGCACCCCCAGAAGCATCCCAGACTTCTGACAAGAGTGGCTCCTAAAATTCCCACAGCCACCTTACTGTGCTCTCCAGCCTGAGTGAGGTAAACGTTTGGGCCCCACTCGCTCCATGCCACAGTCTAGCACTAGATCTGGGGTGGCCATGACAGGGGAAAAGATATGACTGTGGGCTGCATCTGAGTGGAGCTGCTGCTGCCCACACAGGCAGAGCATTGGACCTCTGTAAGCACATAAGCCCCACTTGGTTCAGCACTCACCTTTCTGGGGGCAAAGGTCCAAGCACAGGGAAAAGGAAAATGCACACTTAAAGGAAACAGAGCCAGCTCAAGACTGACCCTTGGAGATTCTGCTTTAGCAACTTAGGAGCAGACCCCACCACTAACAGGATGGTGATGGTCACTAAGCAGAGAGGAAGTCACACCTCACACATAGGCTCTAGCTCTTCCATCACCAGCTACACCCCATACCAAGGTGATAGCTGCCAGCACACCCTGAGGAAAGGTGTAATTGGCACCCACATCAAATTCAGCTCTCCCACCAAAGAAATTAGGCACATGCAGTCTGCATAGAGATGCTCTGACATAAAAAAAAACACTTCAAGATCACAAGAGGTAACTAAATTCATAGAGACAGAGAAAGTTAAGGGAAATGAAAAGGCAGAAGAAATACTCTTAATTGAAAGAGCAAGAGAAAACCCCTGAAAAAATAAGTAATAAAAGATAAATTTAAAATTTACCAGATAAGAATTCAAAACATTGGTAATAAAAATGCTAACTGAATTAAGGAAGAGAATTGATCTAAACACAGATCATTTAACAAAGAACTAGAAAATATAAAAAAGACCCAGCCAAAAATAAATAATGCAATATCTGAGATAAAAAACACTCTAGAAGCAATGAATAGCAGACTAAATAAAAAAGAAGAATGCATAAGTGATCTGGAAGATAAGCTAATGGAAATCACACAATCACAGCACATAGAAAGACAAATTTTAAAAAAATGCAACATTCTTCACTCTGTATGACAGATTCTAGGTCCATCCATGTCTCTACAAATGACCTAATTTCATTCCTTTTTATGGCTGAGTAATATTCCATTGTATATATGTACCACATCTTTTTTATCCATTCGTCTGTCATACAGAGTGAAGTAAGTCAGAAAGAGAAAAACAAATATCGTATATTAATGCATGTATGTGGAATCTAGAAAAATGGTACAGATGAACCTATTTGCTGGGCAGGAATAGAGACACAGATGTAGGGAACAGATGTGTGGACCTGGTAGGGGGGTGGGATGAATTGGGAGATTGGAATTGACATATGTGCACTGCCATGTGTAAAAAAGATAGCTAGTGGGAACCTGCTGTATAGTGCAGGGAGCTCAGCTCAGTGCTCTGTGGTGATCTAGATGGATGGGATGGGGGGGGGGAGAGGGACGTCCAAGAGGGAGGGGATATATGTATACAAATAGCTGATTCACTTCATTGTAAAACAGAAACTAACACAACATTGTAAAGCAATTATACTCCAATAAAGATGTAAAAACAAAAAACAACATACACTAAAAAACCAATGGGTCAATGATGAAATCAAATAGGAATTCAGAAAATACCTCAAGATAAATGAAAATGGAAACACAACACTCCAAAATCTATGGGATGCAGCAAAAGCTGTTCCCTCTTAAGGGAAGTTCATAGCAATACAGGCCTTCCTCAAGAAACAAGAAAAATCTCAAATAAACATCCTAACCTCCCACCTAAATATTAGGAAAAGAAGCCCAATGTCAAGGAAGCTCAATGTCAGCAGAAGGAAGGAAATAATAAAGATCAGAGAGGAAATAAATAAAAGAGATTAAAAAAATAGCAAGATCAATGAAACCTAAAACTGTTTTTTGGAAAAGATAAACAAAATTGATAAACCTTTAGCCAGGTTAACCAAGAAGACAAGAGGGAGGATCTAAATAAACAAAATAAGAAATAAAAGAAGAGAAATAACTGATACCACAAAGATACAAAAATTCATAATTGAATATTACAAACACATATGCCAACCAATTGGACAACCTAGAAAAAATGGACACATTTCTAGAAACATACATCCTGCCAAGACTGAGTTAAGAAGAAACAGACAATTTGATCAGACAGATCAATAGAAATGAAATTGAATTTGTGATTCAAAAAGCTCCCAGCAAGAAAAGTCCAAAACCAGATGGCTTCATAGGGGAATTATACAAAACATATACAGAAGAATACCTATCCTTCACAAACTATTCCAAAAACTTGAATAGGATGGAATACTTCCAAACTCATTCTATGAGACCACAATTACCCTGATGCCAAAACCAGACAAAGACACAAAACAAAATCACAGGCCAATATCTTTGATGAATATGGATGTAGAAACCCTCAAGAAAATATTAGCAAATCAAATCCAACAATATATCTAAAGGACCATATACCATTCAAATTGGATTAATTCCAGAGTCACAAAGCTGGTCCAACAATCGCAAATCAACCAATGTGATACACATTAACAAAAAGAAAGATAAAGGTCACATGACCATCTCAATAGATGCAGAAACAGCTTTTGACAAAATTCAATATTTCATGACAAAAACTCTCATCAAAGTGGGTGTAGAGGAAACATATTTCAATGTAATAAAGACCATTTATGACAAACCCACAGCCAACATCATACTCAATGGTGAAAAGCTGAAAGCCTTCCCACTAAATTCAGGAACAATAAAAGGATACTCATTCTCTCCACTTCTATTTAAAACATAGTATTGAAAATGCAAGCTACAGCAATCAGAGGAGAAAAAGAAATAAAATGTTTCCAAATTAGAAGGGAAGAGGTAACTGTCACTACTTGCAGATAACATGATACTTTATATATAGAACCAAAATGTCTCCACTCAAAAACTATTAGAACTAATAAATAAATTCAGTAAGATTGCAGGATACAAGATTAATATACAGAAATCTGTTGCATATTTATACAGTAAAAATGAAATATCAGGAAGAGAAAGTAAACAAAACAATCCCATTTAAAATCACATCAAATGAATAAAATATTTAGGAATAAACTTAACCAAGAAGGTGAAAGACTTACACTCAGAAAACTATAAAACACTGATGAAGGAAATTGAAAATGATACACAGAAATGGAACGATATCCTGTGCTCTTGGACTGGAAGAATTAATATTGTTAAAATGTCCATACTGCCCAAAACAATCTTCAGATTTAATGCAATCCCTATCAAAATACCTACAACATTTTTCACAGAACTGGAACAAATAATCCTACAATTCATATGGAGCCACAAGACCCCAAATTGCCAAAGCAATCTCGAGAAAAAAGAACAAAATTGGAGGTATCACCCTCTCAGACTTCAGACTATGCTACAAAACAACAGTAATCAAAATAGTGTGGTATTGGCACAAACACAGACATATAGATCAATGGAACAAAATAGAGAGCCCAGAATAAACTCACACACCTATGGTCAATTGATCTATGACAAAGCAGGCAAGAATATACAATGGATGAAAGGCAGTCTCTTCAAAAAGTGGTGCTGGGAAAACTGGACAGCTACATGTAAAAGGATGAAATTAGAACATTCTCTAATACCATACACAAAAATAAACTCAAAATGGATTAAGTCCTCAAAGTAAGATCAGAAACCATAAAATTCTTACAAGGAAACATAGGCAAAATGCTCTTTGACATAAATTGTAGCAATATTTTTTGTATCTGTCTCCTAAGGCAAAAGAAATAAAATCAAAAATAAACAAATGGGACCTAATTAACCTTAAAGTCTGTTGCACAGTATATGAAACCATTGACAAAACAAGACATCCTACTGAATGGGAGAAAATATGTGCAAATGATATGACTGGTAGGGGGTTAATATCTAAAATATATAAACAACTCATACAACTCAATATCAAAAATACAAACAACCCAATTATAAAATGAGTAGACCAAAATAGATATTTTTCCAAAGAAGACATACAGATGAATAAGAGGCATATAAAAAGACGCTCGGGGCTTCCCTGGTGGCGCAGTGGTTGAGAATCTGCCTGCCAATGCAGGGAACATGGGTTCGAGCCCTGGTCTGGGAGGATCCCACGTGCCACGGAGCGGCTGGGCCCGTGAGCCACAATTACTGAGCCTGCGCGTCTGGAGCCTGTGCTCCGCAACAAGAGAGGCCGCAATAGTGAGAGGCCCACACACCGCGATGAAGGCTGGCCCCCACTTGCCGCAACTGGAGAGAGCCCTCGCACAGAAATGAAGACCCAACACAGCCAAAAATAAATAAATAAATAAAAATTTTAAAAAGATGCTCAACATCACTAATTATTACAGAAATGCAAATCAAAACCAAGATAAAATATCACCTCACTTGTGTCATAATGGCTATTATCGAAAAGTCTACAAATAAAAAATGTTGTTGAGGATGTGGAGAGAAAGGAACTCTTGTACACTGTGGCTGGGAAAAAGGTTGATGCAACTACTATGAAAAACAGTATGGAAGTTCCTCAAAAACTGAAAATAAAACTACCATATCATTCAGGCTTTTGACTCATGGGTATATATCTGGAAAGAAAAAGACACTAATTTGAAAAGATACAGGCAACCCAATGTTCATAGCAGCACTATTTACAATAATCAAGACATGGAAGCAACCCAAGTGCCCATCAACAGATGATTGGACTAAGAAGATGTGATACACACACACACACACACACACACACACACACACACACAATGAATATTACTCAGCCATAAAAGAGAATGAAATTCTGCCACTTGCAGCAACATGGGTGGACTTAGAGAATATTATGCTTATTGAAATAAGTAAGACAGAGAAAGGCAAATACTGTATGATATCACTTATATTTGGAATCTAAAATATAATACAAGTGAGTGTATTTGCAAAACGGAAAAAGACTCACAGATATATAAAACAAACTTGTGGTTACCAAAGGGGAGAGGGAAGAGGGGAGGGACAAATTAGGGGTGTGGGATTAACAGATACAAACTACTATATATAAAATAGATAAGCAACAAAGATATACTGTATAGCATAGGGAATTATAGTCATTATCTTATAATAATTTATATTCAAGTATAATCTGAAAAAATGCTGAATCACTATGCTGTACACCTGAAACTAATATAATATTGTAAATCAACTACAGTAAGTCCCCTACATACAAACCTTCAAGTTGCAAACTTTCAAAGATGCGAACGTGTGTTCACATGTCCAATCACATAAGTTAGCTCACATGTCTGGTGTACATTGTCACATGCATGCATCCTCTACAAGTGGTTGTGCTTTTGTGTACTTTACTGTACAGTACTGTATAGAGTACAGTAGTACAGTATCTTTATTTCAAGCCCAGGATGTATGGAAGCAAGCATAAAAGCAGTGGTGATGTAGCTGGTACTGCTAAGAAGCGCCAAGCGATAACAATGGAACTTGCTGTGCAACACGAGGAGCTTACTAATGAAAACCTGATGGAATTTGAGGCCCAGAGAAAGGATGAAGAGAGACAAGAGGAAGTAACTGAAGAACCGAAGAGATTCAAGACGCAAGACATGGCAAGGGGATTTTCTTTATTTGAGGAGGCACTGTTAGTTTTTGAGGCACAGGACCTGAATGTAGAACAATGCACGAAGGTTTCAGCAGCCGTTCAGAATGCAATCCAGTGCTACCATGTCATCTATGATGAAAAAAAAAGAGCTACTACCCAGACATCACTGGATCGATTTTTTCAAGAGGGCAGATAGAATTGAATCCAGCAAGGGACCAGAAACTGTGCCATCAATGTCAGGCATGAGCGAAATTGCAGCTTACCCTCCATCTTCTGTTGCTGATGATCCTTCAGCTCTACCATCTCCCACCTCCTCTCCCTCCTCCAGTCAGTAACTCTTCTTGCCTGTTCACTCGATGCCAGCCCCTGTATGCAGGCTGTTGTACTGTACTACTGTACTTTTCAAGGTACTGTACTGTAAGATTAAACATGTTTTCTGTATTTTTTGTTTGTTTTTATGTATTATTTGTGTGAAAAGTATTATTAACCTATTACAGTACAGTACTATATAGCCAATTGTGTTAGGTGGGTACCTAGGCTAACTTTGTTGGACTTACAAACAAATTGGACTTAGGAATGCGCTCTTGGAACAGAACTCATTTGTATGTAGGGGACTTACTGTATACTTAAAAAAGGAAAGTGAAATTCATGGGAGAAATATTTCTAAATCATATTTCTAATATGGAACTTATATATAGAATAGATAAGGAAGTCTTACAACTCAATACTAAAAAGACAAATTACCCCCCAAAAAAATACCAATCCAAAAAGACATTTCTCAAAAAAAGATTACAAATTGAAAATAAGCATATGAATAGATTCTAAAAATCATTAGTCATTAGGAAATTCCAAATCAACACCACAATGAGATACCCCTTCACACACACTACAGCCTTTCACATTGACTATAATAGGAAATTTGGACAATGACAATTGCTGATGTAGATGTATAGGTATTGGAACCGCTGAACATTGCTGGTGAGAATGTGAAATGTATTCACTTTGGAAACAGTTTGTCAGTTCTTCAAACGGTTAAACATAAAGTTGCCATATGACCTAGCAATTCCACTCTTAGTTATATCCTTAAGAGAAATGAAAACTTATGCTCACACAAAAATGTGTACATGAATGTTCATGGTAGCAACATTCATGTAGCTAAAATGGAAACAACCCAGTTGATGAATGAATAAATAATCTGTGGTATATCCACACAATGGAATATTATTCAGCAATAAAAACAAATGAAGTTATAAGACATGTTAAAATATGTATGAACATTGAAAACAATATGTCGAATAGAACCAGTCATATCAATATAATAACACATATCATATAATTATTTTACATGAATTGTCTAGAATAGACACATTTATAGAGATAGAAATTCAATTAGTACTTACCTAGGATTGGATGGTTGGGGGCAGGGGAAGAATGAGGAGCGACTGCTAAGAGATAAAGGGTTTATTTTCAGGGTCATGGAAATATTTCAAAATCATTTGTGGTGTACGTTGTACAACTTTGTGAATATACTAAAATACATTGTACAGTGTAAATGGGCGAATTTTATCATATGTGAATTGTATTTTGATAAAGCTTTCATTAAAATATATATGTCATATTTGCTCCAGTAAATATGGAGTAAGAGGCACAAAGTATGCATTCCCATGTGAACAATCCTACAATTGCCCCAGCTTAGTTACTGGAGAAAGTTTCCAGGCAATGTCGCAGGGACTGTTAACCAAAGCAGAGCCTGCTGTTTATGTGAGTTTAGGTAATGGAGCAAGGGTTCCGTGGCCAAGGAAGATAGAATTTACAGGACAGAGCATCATAGAGGAGAGATCCACACACACAGAGAACTCTGAAGTTCTGTAGCAGGTTTCACTTGAGTTTTCAATTGTGTACTAATCATTGCATGCATGTGTGTGATCAATATAAGGAGTAGAACAACCACTTGAAACTATTACAGGAAACAATACTCAGAAATCACACAGGACAGAGAAAACTGCCTATTGTTAATAGCCAAAGTGGACTAACTTATGTTTCAAAGTGCATGGGGTAGAGTAATAAGAAGGTTCTCATCTCAGTCATGGGTGAAAATTAGCCATGAACTAAATTCTAGCTCTGGTTCCACCTAACAAAGTTTAAAGCAATGCACAAAATGGTCTAACTATTTCCAAGCATTTTAACTGCACTGCAGAATAAATATTGAAAATATTTATTAAAAAATTCCAGAACACAAAGTGAAAATTTACAATGGCTGACATCCAATTTCAAAATAAGAGATATGCAAAACATGGGAAATAATAAGGAGAAAAATTAATCAAAGTGGCTGTAAGATGACAAATATGGTAAAAAAATTAGCAGACTAAGATACTGAAAAGATTATTATAACTCTATTTCATATACTCAGAATTTTAGAGGAAATATTGAACACGTTCAATAGAGACATGTTGAATACTCTTTGAAAGATCCAAAATGACTTTCTAGAGATAAAACTACAATTCCTGAGTTGAAAATTCCTTAAGTAGACTTTGCAGAAGAAAAAAATTAAAGAATTCGGTGAATTGGCAATAGAAAACATCCAAATGAAACACACAGACAAAAAAAAAATAGGGATAAAAGGTCAGATCATCATTGAGTTCTCTGACAACTTCAAATGGCCAAATATACATGAATTCAAAGACCCCAAAGGAGAGGGAAAGAGGAGCAGCAAAATATTTGAAGAAATTTGATTTAAAAACAAACAAACTCACAGATCCAAGAAGTTCAGTGACCCTCAGAATAATAAAAATGAAGAAAATTACGCCATGGCATTCATCATGAAATTGCTTAAAACTATTGATAAAGAGCAAATCATCAAATAGTAGCCAGAGAGAAAAAAGATACATTGCATACCAAATAATAAAGGTATAAATAGCATCAGATTTCTCAGTTGAAAATGTGCAAGCAAGAAGACAATGGAGTAACAACTGCAGGGTACTGAAAGAAAAATAAAAGAGTAAATTTAGAATTATTTTGTCAGTGAAATCGCCTTTCAAAAATAAAGGCAAAATACTTTCTCAGAAATAAAATACTTCAAAGTATTTATCACCACCAGGTATCCATTACAATAAATGTGAAATGAATTCCTTCAAGCATAAGGAAGATGATACCAGGTAGAAATCTGGATGTAAATAAAGAATGAAAATCACAGAAATTGAGTAAATATAAACATTTTTATTATGTAAATATAACGTATTATTATAAAAAATAATAAACTATTTACAGAAAATTACAACAGTGGAGTCTATAGCATATGCAAAATTTAAATGCATTACAAAATTGGTTCATAGTCTGGAGGGTGGAAGAAAAGGAAATAAGATGATGTAAATTTCCTATACAATGTATTATGGCATAGTATCACTTGAAGTTAGACTATGATAAATCAAAAATGTATACTATAAGACTCAAAGCAACCACCAACATAATTCAATAAAGAGTTACAGTTAAAAGGCAGCAATGCATAAAAAACAATTATAACACATATTATATTAATCTATAAGAAGGCAAAAAAAGATAAAGTGACCAATAAACACATTGAACAATTAGAAGACAAATATCAAGACTGTAATTAAAAGCTCAATCATATCAACATTCACACTAGTTGTAAATTTTACAAATATCCAAAATAAAATCAGATCATCAGATTGGATGAAAAAACCAAGACATTGTCATATGCTGCCCACTAGGAATTCACAATAATAAATAAAATACAAACAGGTTAAAAATAAAAACACAAAACACTTAAAAGACTTGAAAAAGATATACTATGCAAACACTAATAAAAAGGGACCAATAGCTGTATCAATATCATACAAAGTAGATTTTAGAGCAAAGAATATTATCAAAAATAATAAATTCATAATAAGCTGCCAATTCTTCAAGAGGACAAAATTATAAACTTTCATGTGCTTATCAATACAGCCATAAAATACATGAGGCAAAAACTGATATAATTGCAAGAATAAATAGGTAAGGTCAGAATTATAATTGGATAGTCATATAACACTTTCTCAATAATTAATAGAACAAGTAGCCAAAATATCAGTGAATGTGTAGAAGACTTGAAAAGCACTACCAACCAACCTAACAAACCCAAAAACATCAGAATAAAAATTCTTTTCAAGTGCATACAGAACATATGCCAACAAAGACCATATTTGGGGCCATAAAACAAGTCTCAATAAATTTTAAAAAGTTCAAATTATACACAGTATTTTCTTTGATCTAAATGGATTTAAATTAGAAATCAATGACAAAAAGATATCTGTACAATTCCCAAATATTTACAAAGTAAATAAAATACTTCTAAATAACACATGAATCAAAGAATAAAACAAAAATGAAATTATAAAGTATTTTGAACTGAAATAAATAAAAATAAAACATATCAAAATTTGTGGGACACCACTAAGGCAGTACTTAGAGGAAAATTTATGGCACTAAACGTCTATATTAGAAAGATGAAAGGTCTGAATCAAATGGTCTCAGCCTCTACTTTATGAAGCTAGAAAAGAAGGAGCCAATAAACTGCAAAGTATACAGAAAAATTGAAATAATAAACATCAGAGCAGAAGACAATAAAATTAAAAACCAAAAATGATAAATAAACAAAGAAACAAAAACTGTTTCTCTGAGAAGATCAACAAAATTGATAAACCTCTAAATAAAATTGATAAATCAGGCAGGCTGATTAGAAAAAATGAGAGAGGAGGAGAAATGTCACCACTGCAGATTCTACAGATATTAAATCAATAATAAAGGAATATTATAAACAACTTTATACCCATTAATTCAACAACTTAGATGAAATGGACAATTTCCCTGAAAGACACAAACTACCCAAATCTCCCAACAAGAAATAGATAACCTGAATAGCACTATATCTAAGAAGAATATTGAATGTACAAATAAAAGTCTTCCCACAAAAGAACTCCTAGCCCGGTTGGCATCACTGGTAAATCATACCAAACATTTAGTTAAAAATGATACAAAAATAACCCAAAATCTAAAAAATTGAAGAGGAAAAATATATTTCCTAAATCATTCTGAGACCCAAATTGTCCTAATATTCAAAACCAGATAACATTACTAGAAAACTGAGACCAATATCTGTCATGAACATAGACGCAAAATTTCTAAATAAAATTTTAGCAGAATGAATCCAACAATATGCAAAATGAATAATTAATATATGGTAACTAAACAGGGTTTATTGCAAGAATGAAAAATGGGTTTAATATACAAAATTAATGTAATTAATCATTTAAAAATTAAGAAATATGAGACCAGATCAATAGAAGAAGAAAAATCATTTGATAATATCCACCTCTGATAAAACTCTCAACAGACTAGGAATAGAAAGTAACTTCCTCAATTTGATAAGGGGCCTCTATAATAACCTACAGGTAGCATCATACTTAACGGTGAATGTTTCCACCCCAAAATATAAACTAGACAAAGATGCTCTCTCTCACCATTTGTATTCAATATTGTACTGGTGGTGCAAATTCATGCAATATAACAATAAAAAGAAATAAAACACATCCAGAATGGAAAGGAAGAATTAAAACTCTCCTTAGTTACAAATGCCATAAGTGTCTATGTAGAAAATTCTATGGACTATGCATAAAGGCAACAAGGGATAATAAATGATCAAGTTTGAAGGATATCAAATCAATATGGAAACAACTGAATTTCCATATACCAGCAAGGAATAATTGAACACACTAACATTAACAGTAGTATTAGAAATATGAATACTTAGGGGGTAAATCTAACAAAAGAAGTAACCCTGTACATTGATTTGTAGGACACAGAAACTTGTTGAGAGAAATTTTAAAAGAGCAAAAATGAATGGAGATATACACAAAGTTCCTGGGCCAGAAGATTCAATATTGTCATCTCAGTCCCAATTACATCCAAGTAGTCTTTCCATAGAAAATGACAGGCTGATTCCATAATTCATTTGTAATGCATAAAATACAGAATAACCAAGCAGATTTGAACTAGAAGAAGAAATTTGGAGGACTAAAACTACCTAATTTCAAAACTTATTGTACATTTATAGTAATAAAATCATTGTGGTATTAGCATGAAGGTAGACAAATCAATGGAGCATAAATAGACACACACACATATATATTGATATATATATGATAGTTAATTTTTGATAAATGTGCAAACACAATTCAGTGGATAAAGGATCATGTCTTTCACAAATGGTTCTGGAATAACTGGATATCCATATACCAAAAAAAAAAAAAAAAGGAATTTCAATCCACACCTCTTACCATATATAAAAAACAACTCAACATGAATTACAGACCTAAATGTGAAAACTAAAATCATAAAACATCTAGAAGAAAACAGAAAATCTGTTTCACTTTGGATTGGGCAAATATCTCTTAGATATGAAAAAAGGATGATCGGGTGATAGATAAAAGAGAAAAACGATAAAGTGTACATCTGATTTTTGAATTGTATTGTGAAGACCATGAGAAGACAGGCATAGACTGGGAGATAATATTTGCAACCCAATAAAAACCTGGAAAATATTTGAAGAGATAACTAGCCCCCAAAAGTTATATGTAGCATAAATAAGAACAATATGCTTGGCATCATTAGTCATTAGGGAAATGTAAGTTAAAGCCAGAATGAGATATCACCACACATCAAATCCAGAGGCTTCTGATTTACTTGACAAAGACTTTAAGACAATTGTTTTTGAATTGAAATATATTTGAAGTATAACATTGTGCACATTTAAGGTGTATGACATGTTAATTTGATGCATTTATATATTGTAATATGATTGCCATTGTAGCAATAATTAACACTGCTATTATATTACATACTTACCATTTTCTAGTGATTGGAATAATTAAATTCTAGTCTCTTAGCAAGTTTGACGATGATAATACATTATTGAAGACAACTGTCTTAAATACACTCAATGACCTAAAGGAGAATACAAATAGACAATGAAAGGAAATCAGAAAAATTATATATGAACAAAATGAGAACATTTTAAAAGAGATAGGAATTATAAGAAGAAACAAATACTGGAGCTGCAAAATATAAGAACTGAATTGAAAAATTCACTAGAAACATTGGCAGCAGACTTGAACAGGTAGAAGAGGGAGTAAACTTGAAGGTAAGTCAATTGAAATTATCAAGTCTAATGAACAAAAAGAAAAAAAAGAATTAAGAAAAGAGAACAGATCCTGAGGAATTTATGGAGACCATAAGTTGACCAATGTAAGCACTGTGCACATCTCAGAAGAAAAAAGCAAGAGGAGTGAAAGAAGTAGATTATTTGAAGAAATGATGGCAGAATACTTCCAAAGTTTGAGGAAAGACATGAATCTACAAATACAATATAATCAAATTGTCAAAAAACAGAGACAAAGACAGGATTTTGAAAGCAGGAAGAGAAAAGTTACTCATCACATAAAGGGAACCTCAATAAAATTATAAAGAGATTTTTCATGAGAAAACTTGAAGCCCAGGAGGAAGTAGGATGGTATATTTAAAGTGTTTAAAGAACAAAAAAACCTGTCAGCCAAGAATACTATATTCAGGAAAATTGTCCCTCAAAAATGAAGAATTAAGACATTCCAAGAGAAACAAAAGCTGAGGGAGTTTATTACCACAAGAACTGCCCTCTGTGAAATGATAAAGGGATTCCAATTTGATAGGAAAGGACATTAGATAATAACTCAAAGTCATATGAAAACATAAAATTATCCAGAAAAGGTAAATATATGAATGAATATAAAATCCTATATTACTGACAATTTTCACAACTACACTTTTAATTCTTTTATAGTATTTAAAAGACAAAAGTATAAAACTATAAATCTATGTTTATGGGTCCACAATAAAGATATAATTTGTAACATCAATAACAAAAAGTGGCTGAGGGTGAGCAGTGTTGTAAAGGAATAGATTTTTGCATGTGGTTGAAGTTAAGTTGGTATCAGTTCAAAATTGATTGTTATAATTTTAGGATATTTTATGTAACCTCCATGTTAACCACAAAGAAAATATCTGTAGAATATACACAAAAGGAAATGAAAGGTAATCAAAATGTGTCATTACAAAAAATTAACTAAACACAAATGAAAGCAGTAAGGGAGGAAACAAAAACGATATAAGACATACAGAAAAAAAAAACTATCAAAATGGCAATACTAAGTGCTTTTCGAGGAGTAATTATATTAAATGTAAATAAATTAAACTCCCAATCAAAAGACATAGAATTAGAGATTTCTGTTTCCAGTTCTATATGTAAGAAGCTTGGAAATTGCCACTATGTCCTAACAACAAATAAAAACTTAAACTCTTCTTGGATCCATAAGAGAAGGGAGGACACAGGGCAAACCACTGCCTGCAAGATTGGAGAAACAGATAGATACAGGGAGTCGTGGTTTACCAGAGCAGAGACTCACAAGCAGAAACTACCATGGGAACCAGTGCTGAGGTGGGAAAACGTGAACTGTAATTGGTGAATTGCTGGAGGCTCAGTGAAAACAAACGTGAGAGTCAAAAACTCTAGGAGGACTTAGTCATAGGGGGACTCCCCAACAATATTGTGAGATTTATCTCCAAGAGCTTGACCAGGTTCCAACAGTAAATATTAAAGAAATATCCCATTGTGATTCCAGCAGGGGGAAGAAAAGGAAACATTGTGAAATACACAGGAGCACTCTGCTCTTAACAAGGCATATGCCCTCAGGAAAAACTAGTTTAACTAGAACCTAACTGGCTGGGTATTATCAGAGCCAAACTAACCTGGGGGAGAGAAATACTCAACTCCAGATGGCTCTAGCCTTCCATGTGGGAGAAGGAAAAAACAGCTCCAGTCTACTCTAGCCATCCTGTCCTTCCTAATGGAGGGAGAAAATTTTGAGAAACACTTGTGAAGTTCACTTTCCGGAAGCATAGGCTCACTAATAGACTGAGACCTAATCAAAAGACTATAGAAAGCTTCTACCGACTAGATGCTAGCAGCACATATTATGGCAATGATAAATATCTCTAGATGTTACCAAATGTTCCCTGCAAGCAAAGTTTCCCCCCTTTGAGAAACAGTGCTTAAACATGTTAATCATATCTGTCGACAGAGGAATGGATAAAGAAGATGTGGTACATATATACAATGGAATATTACTCAGCCATAAAAAGGAACGAAATTGGGTCATTTGTAGAGACGTGGATGGACCTAGACAGTGTCATACAGAGTGAAGTAAGTCAGAAAGAGAAAAGCAAGTATCGTATAATAACGCATATATGTGGAATCTAGAAAAATGGTAAAGATGATCTTAGTTGCAAAGCAGAAATAGAGACACAGACATAGAGAACAAATGTATGGATACCAAGGGGGAAAGGGGTGGGGTGAGAGGAATTGGGAGGCTGGGATTGCCACATATACGTTATTGATACTATGTATAAAATGAACAACTGATGGGAACATGCTGTATAGCACAGGGAACTCACCTAGTGCACTGTGGTAACCTAAGTGGGAGGGAAGTCCAAAAGGGAGGGGATATCTGTATGTGTATGGCTGATACATTTTGTTGTGCAGTGGAGGCTCACACAGCATTGTAAAGCAACCATACTCCAACAAAAATTAATTTAAAAAACTAAGTCATGGAGATGTAATGTACAGCTTGGTGACTATAGTTAATAACACTGTATTGTATATTTGAAAGTTGCTAAGAGAGTAGATCTTAAAAGTTCTTGTCACAAGAAAAATATTTATAACCATGTGTGGCAATAGATGTTTACTAGACTTACTGTGGTGATCATTTTGCAATATGTACAAATATCAAATCATTAAGTTGTACACCTGAAAGTAATATAATGTTATAAATCAATTATATCTCAATTAAAAAGATTTAAGACTGGATTAATAAAACAAAAAATAAGAGACAAACTTTAAATAAGGATCACAGAGAAAGAAAAAAACAGAAACAAAAACATGTTAATCATAGTTGTTTTAAATTTCTTTTCTGATCATTCTAACAGCCATGTCATATCTGAGTCTGTTTCAGATGATTTCTCTGTCTCTTTAATCTGTGTTTTTTCATGCTTTTTGTTATGCCACAACTTTTGTTGTTGAAAGAGGAACATGTATAGAATAGTAGATACTGAGATAAATTTTTTATACTTCAAGATTAGCATTCTTTTCCTTCTACTGGGCCTTTAGTGTGGACGTTTGTGTTGATCTAGTCAGGAGTTGGACTAGGTTTGAAATTTGCTTAGTTGCTATGGTTACCAGAGTTGGAATTTGTTGCTATGGTTATCAGAGTTGGATTTTGCTGTTGCTAAGGGCACCAGAGATTTCAGAATCCTCTAGTGATACCTTGTTTTTGTCTCTCTTCTTGGCTTTAGATCTTTTTTTGTTTTGTTTTGCTCCTCATAATCTGTCTCTTGCCATTCTGCCAGCTGTACTCCACTATAATGTTTACTCAAGGTTTGTTAACCTGGTGAGAAGAAGGTGGGCTAAGGGGCCATTCTCTAATATTCTTTATAAGTCTCAGTTTTAGGCAAGTATTTTGAACCTGGGTTTTGAGTTATGTTATTCACAGGTACCCCTATCCCTTCTCCAAATGTGGAAGCCTCTAGGGAGACAAATATGGGTGCAATTTTGGTGGTGGTCTCCATTCCCCTCACTCAATGTGGAATGGGTTTCCACTAGTGCACTACCCTGAAGATAAAGTATTTGCTCTGTAATGCAGATGGAGGGGAGGAGGATGTTGGTCTAGGTTGATTTTAGCAGAAGCTGTTGCTTTTTTCCCTCCAGCCAGAAACATGGGAGAGTTTTCTTAGGATCCTCTTCTGTCTTATCTGTGGGGTTTCTGGGAGAAAAAAGGCCTGCAAAGGGGTGAGAACCCACTTATGCTTGAGGTCCCCCAGGGGCTTCATGCTCTCATGCTAATTCACAATTAGCCTTTAGCGGTTGGCTAAATATTTCTAGTTTAATCTTCCTATAGCTTATATGGCATTCAGCGACATCTATTCTAGGTACGTAATTATCTAGTCATGTTTTTCTCAGGTCAGTAGTCTGCCCTTTTTATTTTTTTTTAATTTTAATTTGTATTTATTTATTTATTTTTGGCTGTGTTGGGTCTTTGTTGCTGTGCGTGGGCTTTCTCTAGTTGCAGCGAGCGGGGGCTACTCTTCGTTGTGGTGCACAGGACCCTCATTGCGGTGGCTTCTCTTATAGAGCAGGGGGTCTAGGCACGCGGGCTTCAGTAGTCGTGTCTCACTGGCTCTAGAACGCAGGCTCAGTAATTGTGGCTCATGGGCTTAGTTGCTCTGTGGCATGTGGGATCCTCCTGGACCAGGGATCGAATCCGTGTCCCCTGGGTTATCCCCTTTAGTCTAGGGATAATTATTCTCCACTATTGAGACAAGACCCTTCTGAGTACTTACCTACTATCCCAGGACTTATAAGGTTTTCCCACTAGATGATTGGAAGAGGCACTATTTCTGAGTGAGTGCTGAGTACTCTTCCCTTAGATTTTATCATGTGGTTCTTTTTCCTGCTTTTAGGTACTTTCTTCACATGCAAGCCTTGATCAGCACTCTACTGCATAGTTGAGTGGAACTCTCTGTTGCTCTCTATTATTCTCTCTCTGTGCATAGCTGTCTTGTCTTCTTTACTCTGTCCTGCAAACTCTATTTACCTTAGGTTTCCCCTGACTCTCGGCTTCATTTCTTCAACTCTGATAGTCCCTAAGACACACCTGGATTTCCCATTACTACACTGAGACTTGGAAACTCTCAGGGAAATAAAGCTGAGACAATTATAAAGATCAATTTGTTTCCTTCATGATTCTCAGGTATCACTGTATTTCACTGCATGATTTTTTAAATGATAGTTTCATATATTTTGTCTGTTTTTAAAAAGTTGTTTCAGGAAGGAAGGTAAATCTGGTCACTAGTACTCCACTTTGGCCAGAAACACAAGTCTCATAGATGAGTTTTTTGTGTATATTAGAAGAGGCGTATATTAAAAACCATTATAGACAGCTGGATCTGCCCACAGTTACAGCACTAGCAGAGCCCACGGGGTCAATACATCCAACCCAGTCTGCCCCCAGAAGCAGTGCCAGAAGAACAGGAAGAGGGTACAACCCATTTATTGGTCAGTAGCAGTAAGACAATCTACCTGTGGCAGTGAAAACCATACCTTTCTCCAACTATGTCCACTGGCAGTAATGGACGAATATTCTTGAATCAGCAGCAACAGAGCAACCAGGCAAGCAAGCTAACTAATGTGCCAAACACATCAGCAGTGGACAGGTCCCTCTGTTATCACCAAGGGTGTCAATAGGTTTGGAGTCTCCAAACCCTCCATCCAGTGTGACAGAGGACCACCCAGGCCCCGCAGCTCCTGGTCTTCAGTGAAGTGGCAGAATAAAATCAAAGCCAAATGTCTCCCAGAGTTTCACGTAATAGCAGAAGGCAACCTGGTCCACTGCTTCCTGGTTCTCTGCCCAGTGGTAGAGGTGCATCAGGTAGATGGTCTCTTGAACCTCTGCTTAGCCAGATCCTGTGACTCTTGATCCTCCACTCAGTGGAAGAAAGTTGTATAGATAGGTGCTTCCATTACCTGGTGCTAATAGTAGAGATAGAGTGGGGAGCTCACTCACATTGAGTGGCTGAAAAATTGTCCAACGAAAGTGCTTTCTGTCCAGTGGGTTGGTATCCTCTATTCCTCCCCTAATGGCACCAGTGGCCCAGAGGAAAAAACTTTCATACTCACAGATAGCACTAGCATGGATACAGCAGGAGATAAAGCAGAACCAGAAGAATGAAGTAGACTGCAATATCATTACAAAGGCTCAGAAAACTACAGCCCACGAAAGAAGGCCAGAACTATATACTAAACCACCTGAAGCTGGGTGAGAGGCATGGAACAGATTCTTTCTCACAGTACTCAGAAGAAACCAACCCTGCCAGTAACTTAATGTTGGTTATCTAGACAACAGAGCTCTGAGACAATCAATTTCTGTTGTTTAAGCCACCCAATTTGTGGTTCTTTATTATGGCAGCCCTAGAAAACTAAGTAACAACTTGAATGAGAAACGATAATCAACTCATGCCAATAGCAATATCAATCAGATATTGGAATGATCTGAGAAGGATTTTTATAGACAGATTTATTGAGATATAATTCATATAACATACAATTCACCCATTTAAAGTAGGCAGTTCAGTGTTCTTTAGTATATCCATAGGGTTGTGCAACCATAAGCACAATCTAATTTTATTCTATTTTATTTTTAAATTTTTTTAACATCTTTATTGGAGTATAATTGTTTTACAATGGTGTGTTAGTTTCTGCTTTATAACAACACAATCTAATTTCAGAAAATTTCACACATCCCTAAAAGAAACCCATATCTATGAGAAGTCAACCATCATCCCCATTCAAGCCCCAGACATAAGAAACCAGGAATCAATTTTCTGTCTTTATAAATTTGCCTATTATGGATGGTTCATATAAATGAAATTATATAATATATCACACTTTGTAATTGGTTTCTTTCACTTAGCATGCCTACAAGCATCATTCATATTGTAGTGTGTATTAGTATTTTATTTCTTTTATTGATGAATAATATTCCATTGCAAGGATATGCTAATATTTTTTTATCTATTCATCAGTTAGTGGATATTTGGGTTGTTTCCACTTTTGTACTATGCTGCTATGTGACAAGTTTTGTTTAAATGTATCCTTCCATTACTTTTCAGTGTATATATAAGAGTGGAATTGGTGGATCACACAGTAACTTTATATTTCACTTTTTGATAAACTTCCAAAATGTTTCCTCTAGTGGCTGAATACATTTGCATTTACACCAGCAATACATGAGGTTCCAACTGTTCTGAACAAGGTTTTTAAAGCAGTCATCATAAAAAAGGTTCAATAATAAATTACAAATTATCTTGAAACAAATGAAAAATTAGAAAGTATATAAAAATAGAAGTTATAACAAAGGACCAACTGTACATTCTGGAATTGATGAATAGAATAAACAAAAGAAAAATTTGCTGATTGGCTTGATAGTAGAATGGCAATGATAGAAGATAGAATCAGTAAACCTAAGGACAGAACAATAGAATTACTCAACCTGAAAGAGAGAGAAAGTTGACTGAAAAAAAAAATGAAGAAGTCCTCATTGCTCTGTGAGACATTAACAAAAGGTCAAACATGTATATCATCAAAGTCTCAGATGAGGAGGGGGGAAAGTGGGTAAGTCTGAAAAAGTATTCAAAAAAATTTCCAAATAAGGCAACCTACAGACTAAAATGGCTAAGTGAACCCTCAAAAGAGATAAATAAAAAGAAACCCATGGAATGACACATCATAAACTTCTGAAAAATAAATACCAAGAGAAAACATCTTAAAAGTGGGTAGAGAGAAACTATGCATTACCTAGAGGGGAAAAAATGAATAACAGTGAATTTCTATTGAGACCAGAAGGAAGTGGCACATCTTGCAAGTGCTGAAAGAAAATTATTGCCAACCATGAATTGTATAGCTGGTAAAGCTAGTCTTCTGGAATTAAGGAGAAATTATGACATTCTCATATGGAGGGAAACAGAGAATTTGCCATTAGCTGATCTATCCTTAAATAATAACTAAATTATTGTTCTTAAGCAAAAGAAAATAACAAAAGGAGAAAAAGTAAACCTTCAGAAAAGTAAGAAGAACAGCAAAATGGGTAAAAATAGAGTAAGCATAATAGACTATTCTTCTCCTCGTGAATTTCTTAAATCATATTTGAGGGTTGAAGCAAAAATTAAAATAATGTCATTATGGGGATCAATGAACGTAGAGGAAATATATGAGACAATTAAAATTTTTAAATGGAGAGGATAGAAGGATCTAAATGGAAGAAAACTTTCAACACATCACTCAAAGTGGTTAAACACAGATAATAGTAGGCTGTGGTAAATTATGTATATATATTTTAATTTTGAGAAAAGCCACTGAAAATTATACAAAATGATGTCCATTCAAGAACACTATAAATAAGATAATACTGAATCATTTAAATATTCCAATAACCCAAAGTAAGGAAAGAAAATAGAAGAAGGGGAGTGAGAAAAAAAGAAACAGAAATAAATGATAAAATGGCAGACCTAACACAAAATAGTCAATAATTACATTAAATATAAATACATAGTGTGAGACCTTCAAGATGGCAGAGGAGTAAGACGTGGAGATCACTTTCCTCCCCACAAATACATCTACATGTGGAACAACTCCTACAGAACACCTACTGAATGCTGGCAGAAGACCTCAGACTTCCCAAAAGGCAAGAAACTCCCCACGTACCTGGATAGGGCAAAAGAAAAAAGAAAAAACAGAGACAAAGAATAGGGATGGGACCTGCACCTCTGGGAGGGAGCTGTGAAGGAGGAAAAGTTTCCACACACGAGGAAGTCCCTTCACTGACGGAGATGGGGGGTGGGCAGCGGGGAAGCTTCAGAGCCACGGAGTGGAGAGCAGCAACAGGGGTGAAGAGGGCAAAGCAGAGAGATTCCCACACATAGGATCAGTGCTGACCAACACTCACCAGCCTGAGAGGCTAGTCTACTCACCTGCTGGGGCTGGTGGGGGCTGGGAGCTGAGGCTCGGGCTTCAGAGTTCAGACTCCAGGGAGAGGACTGGGGTTGGCTGTGTGAACACAGCCTGAAGGGGGCTAGTGAGCCACAGATAGCTGGGAAGGAGTCCGATAAAATGTCTGGAACTGCCTAAGAGGTAAGAGACAATTGTTTAGGGGTGTATGAGGAGATGGGATTCAGAGCACTGCCTAAATGAGCTCCAGAGAAGGGCGCGAACTGCAGCTATCAGTGCAGACACCAGAGACCGGCATGAAATGCTAAGGCTGCTGCTGCAGCCACCAAGAAGCCTGTGTGAAAGCACAGGTCACTATCCACACCTCCCCTCCTGAAAGCCTATGCAACCCGCCACTGCCAGGGTCCCATGATCCAGGGACAACTTTCCTGGGAGAACACACGGCACTCCTCAGGCTGTTGCAGCATCACGCTGGCCTCTGCCTCTGCAGGCTCGCCCCACATTCTGTACCCCTCCCTCCCCCCTGCCTGAGTGAGCCAGAGCACCCTAATCAGCTGCTACTTTAACCCCGTCCTGTCTGGGCAGGGAACAGATGCCCTCAGGCGACCTACACACAAAGGTGGGGCCAAATCCAAAGCTGAAACCCAGGAGCTGTGTGAACAAAGAAGAGAAAGGGAAATTTCTCCCAGCAGCCTCATGAGCAGCAGATTTAATCTCCACAATCAACTTGATGTACCCTGCATCTGTGGAACACCTGAATAGAAAACAAATCATCCCAAAATTGAGGTGGTGGACTTTGGGAGAAATGTAGACTTGGGGTTTGCTTTCTGCATCTAATTTTTTTCTGGTTTACGTTTATCTTAGTTTAGTACTTAGAGCTTATTATCATTGGTATATTTGTTTATTGATTTGGTTGCTCTCTTCCTTTTATATATATATATATATTTTCTTTTTGTCTTTTTGTAAGTGTGTATGTGTATGCTTCTTTCTGTGGTTTTGTCTGTATAGCTTTGTTTTACCAATTGTCCTAGGGTTCAGTCTGCCCATTTTCTTTTTTTTTTAGTATAGTTTATAGTGCTTGTTATCATTGGTGGATTTGTTTACTGGTGTGGCTGCTCTCTTCTTTCTTTCTTTTTTTTATTACTTTCAATTTAAAAAAAAAATTTAATAATTTCTTTTTATTTTTAATTTTAATTATTTTATTTTATTTTTCTTTCTTTCCTTTTTTTTGTTCTTTTTTCCCCCCCTCCCTTTTATTCTGAGCCATGTGGCTGAGAGGGTCTTGGTGCTCCAGCCAGGTGTCAGGCCTGAGCCTCTTAGGTGGCAGAGCTGAGTTCAGAACATTGGTCGACCAGACACCTCCCAGTGCCACGTAATATCAAACGGCAAAAGCTCTCTCAGAGATCTCCATCTCAACACTAAGACCAAGCTCCACACAATGACCAGCAAGCTACGGCACTAGACATGCCGTGCCAAACAACTAGCAAGAGAGGAACACAACCCCAACCATTAGCAGAGAGGATGCCTAAAATCGTAATAAGGTCACCGACACTCAAAAACACACTACCAGACGTGGTCCAGCCCACCAGAAAGACAAGATCCAGCCTCATTCACCAGAACACAGGAACCAGTCCTCTCTACCAGGAAACCTACACAACCCACTGAACCAACCTTACCCATTGGGGGCAGACACCAAAAACAATGGGAATTACGAACCTTCAGCCTGTGAAAAGGAGACAACAAATGCAGTAAGTTAAGCAAAATGAGAAGACAGAGGAATACACAGCAAATGAAGGAGCAAAGTAAAAACCTACCAGACCAAACAAATGAAGAGAAAATAGGCAGTCCACCTGAAAAAGAATTCAGAGTAATGAGAGTAAAGATGATCCAAAATCTTGGAAATAAAAGAGAGAAAATACAAGAAACGTTTAACAAGGATATTGAAGAATTAAAGAGCAAACAAACACTGATGAACAACACAATAAATGAAATTAAAATTTCTCTAGAAGGAAACAATAGCAGAATAACTGAGATAGAAGAACGGATAAGTGAACTGGAAGACAAAATAGTGGAAATAACTGCCACAGAACTGAATAAAGAAAAAAGAATGAAAAGAATTGAGGACAGTCTCAGAGACTTTGGGGACAACATTAAACACACTAACATTCAAATTATAGGGGTCCCAGAAGAAGAGAAAAAGAAAGGGACTGAGAAAATACTTGAAGAGATTATAGTTGAAAATTTCCCTAATATGGGAAAGGAAATAGACAATCAATTCCAGGAAGTGCAGAGAGTCCCATACAGGATAAGCCCAAGGAGAAACATGCCAAGACAAATATTAATCAAACTATCAAAAATTAGCACAAAGGAAAAATATTAAAAGCAGCAAGGGAAAAGCAACAAATAATATACAAGGGAATCCCCATAAGGTTAGCAGCTGATTTCTAAGCAGAAACGCTGCAAGCCAGAAGGGAGTGGCAGGACATCTTTAAAGAGATGAAAGGGAAAAACCTACAACCAAGATTACTCTACCCAGGAATGATCTCATTCAGATTTGATGGAGAAATTAAAACCTTTACAGAGAAGCAAAACCTAAGAGAATTCAGCACCAACAAACCACCTTTACAACAACTGGAAAGGGAACTTCTCTAGGCAGGAAAACAAGAGAAGGAAAAGACCTACAATAACAAACCCAAAACAATTAAGAAAATGGTAATAGGAACATACATATCGATAATTACCTTAAATGTAAATGGATTAAATGCTCCAACCAAAAGACATAGACTGGCTCAATGGATATAAAAACAAGCCCCATATATATGATGTCTACAAGAGACCCACTTCAGACCTAAGGAAACATACAGACTGAAAGTGAGGGGATGGAAAAAGATACTCCATGCAAATGGAAATCAAAGGAAAGCTGGAGTAGCAATTCTCATATCAGACAAAATAGACGTTAAAACAAAGACTATTACAAGAGACAAAGAAGGACACTATATAATGATCAAGGGATCAACCCAAGAAGAAGATATAACAATTGTAAATATTTATGCACCCAACATAGGAGCACCTCAATACATAAGGTAAATACGAAAAGCCATAAAATGTGAAATCGACAGTAACACAATCATAGTAGGGGACTTTAACACCCCACTTTCACCAATGGACAGATCATCCAAAATGAAAATAAATAAGGAAACACAAGCTTTAAATGATACATTAAACAAGATGGACTTAACTGATATTTATAGGACATTCCATCCAAAAACAACAGAATACACTTTCTTCTCAAGTGCTCATGGAACATTCTCCAGGACCACAATGCTATGAGACTAGATATCAATTACAGGAAAAAATCTGTCAAAAATACAAACACGTGGAGGCTAAATAAAACACTACTTAATAACCAAGAGATCACTGAAGAAATCAAAGAGGAAATTAAAAAATACTTAGAAACAAATGACAATGAAAACACAATGACCCAAAACCTATAGGATGCAGCAAAAGCAGTTCTAAGAGGGAAGTTTATAGCAATACAATCCTACCTTAAGAAACAAGAAACATCTCAAATGAACAACCTAACCTTACACCTAAAGCAACTAGAGAAAGAAGAACAAAAAAACCCCAAAGTTAGCAGAAGGAAAGAAATCATAAAGATCAGATCAGAAATAAATGAAAAAGAAATGAAGGAAATGATAGCAAAGATAAATAAAACTAAAAACTGGTTCTTTGAGAAGATAAACAAAATTGATAAACTATTAGCCACACTCATCAAGAAAAAAAGGGAGAAAACTCAAATCAGTAGAATTAGAAATGAAAAAACAGAAGTAACAACTGACACTGCAGAAATACAAAGGATCATGAGAGATTACTACAAGCAACTATATGCCAATAAAATGGATAACCTGGAAGAAATGGACAAATTCTTAGAAAGGCACAGCCTGCCGAGACTGAACCAGAAAGAAATAGAAAATATGAACAGACCAATCACAAGCACTGAAATTGAAACTGTTATTAAAAATATTCCAGGCTTCCCTGGTGGCACAGTGGTTGAGAATCTGCCTGCCAATGCAGGGGACACGGGTTCGAGCCCTGGTCTGGGAAGATCCCACATGCCGCGGAGCAACTGGGCCCGTGAGCCACAATTACTGAGCCTGTGCATCTGGAGCCTGTGCTCCACAACAAGAGAGGCCGCGATAGTGAGAGGCCCACACACCACAATGAAGAGTGGCCCCCGCTTGCCACAACTAGAGAAAGCCCTTGCACAGAAATGAAGACCCAACACAGCCATAAAAAAATTAAAAAATTAATAAATAAATAAGTCCTGCTTGCTATTTAAAAAAAAAAATCTTCCAACAAACAAAAGCCCAGGACCAGATGGCTTCACAGGTGAATTCTATCAAACATTTAGAGAAGAGCTAACACCTATCCTTCTCAAACTCTTCCAAAATATAACAGAGGGAGGAACACTCCCAAACTCATTCTATGAGGCCACCATCATCGTGATACCAAAACCAGACAAAGATGTCACAAAGAAAGAAAACTACAGGCCAATATCACTGATGAACATAGATGCAAAAATCCTCAACAAAATACTAGCAAACAGAATCCAACAGCACATTAAAAGTATCATACACCATGATAAGTGGGGTTTATCCCAGGAGTGCAAGGATTCTTCAATGTGTGCAAGTCAATAAATGTGATACACCATATTAACAAATTGAAGGAGAAAAGCCGTATGATCATCTCAATCGATGCAGAGAAAGCTTTTGACAAAATTCAACACTCATTTATGATAAAAACCCTGCAGAATGTAGGAATAGAGGGAACTTTCCTCACCATAATAAAGGCCATATATGACAAACCCACCTCCAACATCATCCCCAGTGGTGAAAAACTGAAAACATTTCCACTAAGATCAGGAACAAGACAAGGTTGTGCACTCTCACCACTAATATTCAACATAGTTTTGGAAGTTTTAGCCACAGCAATCAGAGAAGAAAAAGAAATAAAAGGAATCCAAATCGGAAAAGAAGAAGTAAAGCTGTCACTGTCTGCAGATGACATGATACGATACACAGAGAATCCTAAAGATGCCACCAGAAAACTACTAGAGCTAATCAATGAATTTGGTAAAGTAGCAGGATACAAAATTAATGCACAGAAATCTCTTGCATTCCTATACATTAATGATGAAAAATCTGAAAGTGAAATTAAGAAAACACTCCCATTTACCATTGCAACAAAAAGAATAAAATATCTAGGAATAAACCTACCTAAGGAGACAAAAGACCTGTATGCAGAAAATTATAAGACACTGATGAAAGAAATTAAAGAGGATACAAATAGATGGATGGAGAGATATACCATGTTCTTGGGTTGGAAGAGTCAACATTGTGAAAATGACTATACTCCCAAAGCAATCTACAGATTCAACGCAATCCCTATCAAACTACCACTGGCACTTTTCACAGAACTAGAACAAAAAATTTCACAATTTGTATGGAAACACAAAAGACCCCGAATAGCCAAAGCAATCTTGAGAAAGAAAAACGGAGCTGGGGGAATCAGGCTCCCTGGCTTCCGACTATACTACAAAGCTACAGTAATCAAGACAGTATGGTACTGACACAAAAACAGAAATATAGATCAATGGAACAGGAGAGAAAGCCCAGAGATAAACCCATGCACATACGGTCACCTTATCTTTGATGAGGGAGGCAAGGATATACAGTGGAGAAAAGACAGCCTCTTCAATAAGTGGTGCTGGGAAAACTGGACAGGCACATGTAAAAGTATGAACTTAGAACAGTCCCTAACACCATACACAAAAATAAACTCAAAATGGATTAAAGACCTAAATGTAAGGCCAGACACTATCAAACTCTTAGAGGAAAACAGAGGCAGAACACTGTATGACATAAATCACAGCAAGATCGTTTTTGACCCAGCTCCTAGAGAAATGGAAATAAAAACAAAAATAAACAAATGGGACCTAATGAAACTTAAAAGCTTTTGCACAGCAAAGGAAACCATAAACAAGATGAAAAGACAACCCTCAGAATGGGAGAGAATATTTGCAAATGAAGCAACTGACAAAGGATTAATCTCCAAAATATACAGGCAGCTCATGCAGCTCAATATTAAGTAAGCAAACAACCCAATCCAAAAATGGGCAGAAGACCTAAATAGATATTTCTCCAAAGAAGATATAAGATTGCCAACAAACACATGAAAGGATGCTCAACATCATTAATCATTAGAGAAATACAAATCAAAACTACAATGAGATATCATCTCACACGGGTCAGAATGGACATCATCCAAAAATCTACAAAGAATAAATGCTGGAGAGGGTGTGGAGAAAAGGGAACCCCCTTGCACTGTTGGTGGGAATGTAAATTGATACAGCCACTATGGAGAACAGTATGGAGGTTCCTTAAAAAAGTAAAGATAAAACTATCATACGACCCAGCATTCCCACTACTGGGCATATACCCTGAGAAAATCATAATCCAAAAAAGTCATGTCAGTGGAGGATTACTGGACTGAATGTCAATATTATGACATAGTATGAGTGTGTTTCGTGTTTGGTAATTGCAATCATTGTTGCTTTTGTTGTGGTCAGCCACTTACAATGCTTGGTATCAGTCTATTTATCTCTTGTAAAAATAAAATACAGTCTGTGTGTGTGAAAAAAAAAGTCATGTACCACAATGTTCATTGCAGCTGTATTTACAATAGCCAGGACATGGAAGCAACCTAAGTGTCCTTCGACAGATGAATGTTTAAAGAAGATGTGGCACATATATACAATGGAATATTACTCAGCCATAAAAAGAAACGAGATTGAGTTATTTGTAGTGAGCTGGATGGATCTAGAGTCTGTCATACAGAGTGAAGTAAGTCAGAAAGAGGAAAAGAAATACCGTATGCTAACACGTATATATGGAATCTAAAAAACAAACAAACAAAATGGTCATGAAGAACCTAGGGACAAGACGGGAATAAAGATGCAGACCTATTAGAGAATGGACTTGAGGATACGGGGAGGGGGAAGGGTAAGCTGGGACAAAGTGAGAGACAGGCATGGACATATATACACTACCAAATGCAAAAGAGAGAACTAGTGGGAAGCAGCTGCATAGCACAGGGAGATCAGCTCGGTGTTTTGTGACCACCTAGAGGGGTAGGATAGGGAGGGTAGGCGGGAGGGAGATGCAAGATGGAAGAGATATGGGGATATATATACCTGATTCACTTTGTTATAAAGCAGAAACTAACACACCATTGTAAAGCAATTATACTCCAATAAGGATGTTAAAAAAAAATAAAATAAAACCAACATCCTTGAAAAAAAAAGAAAATAAACAAACGGGACCTAATTAAACTTAAAAGCTTTTGCACAGCAAAGGAAACCATAAACAAAACAAAAAGACAATCTAATAAATGGGAGAAAATATTTACAAATGATATGATCAATAAGGAATTAATATCCAAAATATCAATATATAAACAGCTCATGAAACTCAACTTAAAAAGAAAAAAACCAAACAACCTAATTTAAAAATGGGCAGTTGGGGCTTCCCTGGTGGCACAGTGGTTGAGAATCTGCCTGCCAATGCAGGGGACACGGGTTCGAGCCCTGGTCTGGGAGGATCCCACATGCCGTGGAGTAACTGGGCCCGTGAGCCACAATTACTGACCCTGCGCGTCTGGAGCCTGTGCTCCGCAACGAGAGGCCGCGATAGTGAGAGGCCCGCGCACTGCGATGAAGAGTGGCCCCCACTTGCCGCAACTAGAGAAAGCCCTCGCACAGAAACGAAGACCCAACACAGCCATAAATAAATAAAATTTAAAAAAATAATACCTAGCATATATATTTAAAAAAAAAATGGGCAGAAACCTGAATAGACATTTTTCCAAAGAGGACATACAGATGACCAACAGGCACATGAAAAGATGCTCAACATCACTAATCATCAGGGAAATGCAAATCAAAATTAATGATACAGCACCTCACACCTCTCAAAATGGCTATTATCAAAAAGAACACAATAACAAATGTTGGCAAGGATGTGGAGAAAAGGGAACCCTCATACACTGTTGGTGGGAATGTAAATTGGGTAGCCACTATGGAAAACAGTACAGATATTCCTTAGAAAATTAAAAATAGAACTACCATATGATTCAGAAATTCCACTCTTGGGTATGTATTCAAAGGCAATGAAAACACTAATTTGAAAAGATACGTGCACCCAAATGTTCATAGCAGCATTATTTACAATAGCTAAGACATGGAAGCCACCTAAGTGTCTATCCACAGATGAATGGATTAAGAAGATGTGGTATATATATACAATGGAATAATAACCAGAAGAAAGAATGAAATTTTACCATTTGCAAAAATATAGGTAGACTTAGAGGGCATTATGCTTAGTGAAATAAGTCAGGCAGAGAAAGACACTGTGTGATATCATTTATAGTAGAATCTAAAAAATAAAAGAAACTAGTAAAAATAGCAAAAAAGAAATAGACTCACATGTATAGAGAACAAACTAGTGGTTACCAGTGGGAAGAGGGAATGGGGAGGGGCAATATAGGGATAGGGGGTTAAGAGGTAGAAACAATTATGTGCAAAATAAGCTACAAAGATATATTGTACAATACAGGGAATACAGCCAATATTTTATAATAACTATAAATGGAATATAACTTTTTATTAAAGTTAGACTTTAATAGGCATTTCTCCAAAGAAGATATGCAAATCGTTGATAAGCATATGAAAAGGTACCCAATATCATTATTCGTTAGGGAAATGAAAATCAAAACCACAATGTGATACCACTTAATACCTACTAGGATGGTTATAATAAGAAAAAACAAGCAAGTGTTGGCAAGGATGTGGAGAATTTGGGACACTCACACATTGCTGTTGGGCATGTAAAATGGTGCAGTTGCTGTGAAAGACTGTGGTGGTTATTCAGAAAGTTAAACCATGTGGCCAAACAATTCTACTCTTAAGTATATATACTCAAGAGTTAAAAAGTCAGACACAAACATATATTTGTATGTCAATTATCATTGCAGGATTAGTCACAATATTCAAAAAGTGGAAACAAGAAAAGTGTCCATCAACAGATGACTAGACAAACAAATTGTGGCACATACATTCAATGGAATATATATATATATATATACACATATATATATACTCAGCCACAAAAGGGAATGAGGTTCAGGTACATGCTACAACATGGTTTAACTTTGGAATATAACTTTTAAAAATTGTGAATCACTCTATTGTACACCTCTGACTTACATAATATTGTACATCAACTATGCTTCAATTAAAAATGGTTAAAATGGTAAATTTTGTGTCATATGTATTTTACCACAATAAAAATATTGTTTTAAACCTTCAGTGGCACCAATAAGAGAATGCACCACCTAAAAAATAATAATATTTTTATATTGATTACATGTTGAAATCATAATATTTTGGATATATTGGGCTAAGTAAAATGTGTTATTAAATTTTTTTAAATAAAAGAAAATAAATTAAATTAAATTCACATGGAAAGGCACAGGCCCTAGAATAGCTAAAACCAACTGATTGGGAAAGTGATGTACAGATACCTATCAAAGCTGAAAATAAAAACGCTTTTCAACCCATAAATCCTACATTTAGAAACTTATCATATAAAAGTACCACTAAACAAGAATATATATTCATATGTATATGAATGTTTATTGCTGTGCTGTTTATAGTGGTAAGGTTTGTAAATAACCTACCAATTGAGAATTGAATCAATTGTATAGTATCCTTACTGTAGACCATTATGAAAATATTTAAACATAATTTTTTAGGACGGGAAGGAAGGTTTCATATCCATAGCACAAGAAGAGATGTCAGCCTTTAATAGAAAGAGGAACATGTCATCTATTATAAAAGGAAGGCATATGGGTAAAGATGTCAGTAAGTTGGTAGCTTTGGTGGATGAAGGCAATGGACTTTCCATCTAACTGTGAATATTTTCTAAGTGACAGTTGAAGCACAGTCATGAGTTTGCTGTGAGAAAGGGGAAGGGATGAAATAGTGGAGGTTTGAGGTAGGAGAAGAATTTTGGCAATAGGAAAGCAAACAGTAGGGTAGCATATTAACCTTACTGGGCAATGTTATCTTACCATCTGAGATTTTGAGTTCTTGAATATAAATTAGACCAATCAGTAGGTATGTGTACATTTCTTCAGGCACAATACTAATGTTTGAGAAATTGTGAGTTTATTATGCTATAAATGTGTGCGTGCACCTGTTTGTATCTATTTATATCTTTATTTATATTTCTCTTACACATTAAAATCAATGTATGACCACCAACTAAAATCATCTCAAGGACCACCATGCATTTCAAATGGAGAAACATTGCCTTAAAAAAGCTCCTACCATGCACAAATATCACCTCCTCTTTGAAGTATTGTCAGACACCCAGAGACATGGTTAAGAACTCCCTCTTCTATGTCTCAACAGCACCTTGCACTTAACCTTATTCAGCTCCGTAAAGACATGGACTGTGTCTTTAAAATATGCATTCCCATGACCTTACAGGATCAGGAACCTGGAACATAGTGGAGCCCCGCTGACTGACTGATGGGACAGAGCCAAGTGCTCATCAAGGTTTTGAAAACTGAATTCTAAAACCTTAGCCTCCTCTATAACATCCACCAAACACCTATCTGCCTCCACCTGAGAGACAGGTGGGCAGCATTTGTCCTTAGGAAATATTGTTCCCTAGAAGATCATTGTGGACATGAAATCCTTGGCTGAAGGGATCAAAGAGATATGATTCTCGCAAGGAATACAACAGTCATGTAATCTACCTAAACTCTAAATGTAGGAAGGCTTCATTCAGTGTTATGTCTTAAAGCCCTTGTTTCTTCCCTTATTCTACACTTTGCCCCTGGGTGATCTTTCCTAGCTCGATGGTTTTAAATGCAATCTCTAGCCCATACATCTCCATATTCACAGTCCCCTAAGCTTACTTGACTCTGCTCTTTGAATTAATAATAAGCCACTTCAAATATGACATGGTCAAAATAGAACTCTTGATTTCCTCCAAGCAAACCTGTTCCTTTCCCA
The DNA here is from genome assembly GCF_949987535.1 of Balaenoptera acutorostrata. Lineage (NCBI taxonomy): Eukaryota > Metazoa > Chordata > Mammalia > Artiodactyla > Balaenopteridae > Balaenoptera > Balaenoptera acutorostrata. Next base: position 40,872 of record NW_026645524.1, read on the forward strand.
ATCTTCACCATCCTTGTAAATTCATCCCTATGTACCAAATTGCTTAAGCCAAAACCTTAAAATTTACTCTGAATTTTTCCCAAATTTTCTTGTTCCCCCACATATAATACATCACCAAATCTTAATTCTTCCTAATACATGTTGAGAATCTATCAAATTTTCTCCTTCTCATACCATAATGCAAGTCCAAGCCACCATTATCAATAACCGGCATTATTCCAATAGCCAATAGTCTCTCTGGACCTACTTTTGCTCCTTTCTACTATCCATTCACCAGAGAGCATCCAAAATAATCTCTTAAAAACATTATTTTATGTCCATACTACCCAAAGCCATCTATAGATTCAGTACAATCCACATCAAGATACCAATGGCATTCTTCACAGAAATAGTAAAAGCAAACCAAAAATTAATATGGATCCTCAAAAGAGTCTGAATAAACAAAGCAATCATAACGAAAAAGAAGAAAGCTGGACGTATCACACTTCCTGATTTCAAACTTTATTACAAAGCTGTAGTAATAAAAACAGTATGACACTGGCATAAAAGTAGACACATGGACCAGTGGAACACAGTACAAAACCCAGAATTAAAGCCCTACATATATGGTCAACTAATATTTGACAATGGCACCAAGAACACCCAATAGAGAAAGAATAGCCTCTTCAACAAATGGTGTTGTGAAAACTGGGTAAACATATGCAGAACAATAAAATTCAACCGTTATATTACATCGCTCACAAAAGTTAACTCAAAATGGATTAAATACTTAAACATAAGACCTGATACCATAAAACTCCTTGAAGAAAATTCAGGGAAGAAGTTCCTCGGCTTTGTTTTTGGCAATAATTTTTTGGATATGGCACCAAATCAAACAACAAAAGCAAAAATAAACAAATGGGACTACACCAAATTTAAAAGACTCTGTACAGCAAAAGAAACAATTTAAAAAATTAAAAGACAACATACAGAATGTGAGAAAATTTTTGCAAACCATGTATCAGATAAGGGGTTGATATTCAAAGTATATAAAGAACTCATATAGCTCAGTAACAACAACAAAAAAAAACCCAGTCCGATTTTTAAAAAACAGGCAGAGGAACTAAATAGACATTATCCCAAAGAAGACACTAAATACCCAAGAGGCACATGAAAAAATGCTCAATATCACTAATCATCAGGGAAATGCAAATCAAAGCCACAATGATATATTACCTTACACTTGTTAAAATGGCTATCCTGAAGCATACAGGCAATAACAAGTATTGGTGAGAATGGGGAGAAAAGGGAACACTTGTACACTGTTGTTGGGAATGTAAATTAGTTCAACAACTATGAAAAACAATAAGGAGTTTACTCAAAAAATTAAGAATAGTACTACTAAATAAATCCAGCTGTTCCACTTCTGGATATTTATCTAAAGAATATGAAAACCCTAATTCAAAAAGATATATGCACTCCTATGTTCATCTCAGTATTATTTACAATAGCCAAGAAATGGGAATACCATAAGAGTCCATAAATGGATGAATGGTTAAAGAAAATGTGAGATACACACACACACACACACACAGAAACTTAGGTACACACACACTGGAATACTACTATTCAGCCATAAAAAAGAATGAAATCCTACCATTTGCCAAAACATGGGTGGACCTGGAGGATACTATGCTAAGTGAAATAAGTCAGACAGAGAAAGACAAATACCATATAATTTTACTCATATGTGAAATCTAAAAAAATGAAGAAAACCAATGAAAAAACAAAATAAAACTAAAACAAACTCATAGATACAGAGAACAACGTAGTGGTTACCAGAGGGGAAGGGGGTTGGGGGGTGGGTGAAATGGGTGAAGGGGGTCAACTGTACAGGCCAACTTAATAACAATAATCAGGTATTGTTATTTGACTCTGAATAAAAATACTATTGTTTAAAAAATAAATCGGGTGATCATTACAATTTTAGATATAAAGGAATGCATATTATTAAAAAATTGGGGTATAGTTACCACAATGTTCTATCTATACATCACTATCCAGGAATGAGATTTTTTCCTTTTAATTTTTTAAATTGAAGTACAGTTGACATACAATATTATATTAGTTTCAGGTGTACAACATAGTGATTCAACATTTATATACATTATAAATTGAGCACCACAATAATTCTAGTTACCATCTGTCACCACACAAAATTATTACAATATTATTGACAATAATCCCTATGCTGTACATTACATCCCTGTAACTTACTTATTTTATAACTGGAAATTTGTACCTCTTAATCCCTTTCACCTATTTCACTCAATCCCCTATCCCCCTTCCCCTCTGGTGAACACCAGTTTGCCAGGAATGAGATTTTACATATGTGAATTTTCTATGTAATTATATTATTCCTTTGAGTACTAACACTTTTTTTAATGTTATGTATTTTCTGGGTTAATAATTCTGTAATATATATTTATTTGTTTTCATAAGCAGAAGTTAACTTTTCTTGATAAAGCTAGGTCTTTAAAAATTATAATATGCAGTGAAAATTTTGAGGACAATTAGTACACTGAGGATTTCTTGTCCTTGCACTGAGTGCTCTAACACAGCTATAGTATTTACGTTCTAATTTCAGTTTTGAATAGTATTTCTATCTCTTTCCCTTTGAGTGTCTACCAACTATCACTTCTTGCTGCTGTCTTCTAGCTAAATTCTAGCATCTCCCATTTTCTTAACTTTCTGCCTTTAGTGTCCATTGGCCTTTAACGTCCACTGGGAAAACAAATGACAACTCTTGTTTGAAAAGCAGTTAAAAAAATAAAAGCTAAATATGAGTGAAGGAAAAAAAACGCAAAATGATACACCACAGCACACCCACTAGAATGCCTACAGATAAGAATATAGAGTAATAGGAACTCTCATACACTACTAGTGGAAGTGTAAATTGGTGTAAAAATTTCAAAAACTCTCTGGAAAAAGCTATGTAAACTGAAATCACACACACTTATGATACAGGAATTCCATTCATAGATTTATTTCCAATGTAAACGAACCTGTGAACAGAAAGACAGGTACAAGAAGGTCCATAGCAGCATTTTTGGTAAGAACTCCAAACTGGAAAAAAGGTAATGTCCACCAGCAGTTGACAGGATAAGTTGTACTACATTCATTCAATGTTAAAGTATATAATAATGAAAATGAGCAAATACTGCTATATACAACAAAGATAATTAACAAGACATAGTGGATTTTTATTGGAAAAAAGAGAGCTACAAATGAGTACATATTGTATAATTCCATTGATATTGTACAAAACTCAGAAACCAGCAAAACTAATCTGTGATGCTAGAAGTCAGAATAGGGGCTTCCTCTTGGGACAAATATGAGGGGAGAGATGCTGGTAATGTCCTGTTTCCTGACTGGCATGATGGTCATAAGGTGTGTTAAATCTGTCATAATTTATCAAGTCTACATTCATGATTTGTGTACTTTGTATATGTTATCTCAGTAAAAGCACTTAAAGTTAAAATATTTTATTAAAATTATGCTGAAGGTAAACAGTTGTATGGAAAGATATTCACAGGTTTTTAAAATTCAAAAAGAAGGTCAGAAACTATCAAAAGAAGTTCAGAATGGAGAGTATGATCCCATCTTTTTACTTTCACACTTAGGGTGGAAAACATGCCATATGTCACAGCCACAGGCACAGCTCTTTCGTTTTTCATTTAGCAATAACTAGAACAGTTTGGAGACTGGTAAAGTAGAAATGGCTGAGACCAGAAGTGTAGTTCAATGTGGCTATGGAACAGATTTCATGGAAGGATGTACTGGGTGGATAAAGATGAAGATGGAGAGCCAGGTAGGGACCAATTTGTGAAGAATTTGAATGCTGTAGAATGGGATCAGCATGTCATTTCAGAGGTAAGATATTGTCATTCAATGTTATTTTTATCTATTAGATGCAGGGGTAGTAGAAAATTCAACTCACAAAAAAAATGTGAACTGGATTTCAGGGGGAAATTGCATTTGTTTTCTTTAATGACTGCAGAATTTAAAATCCTCTCTGAATCTGCCCTTGGGAAGCACCTGTCTAGACAAGGAGCATGGAGTGCTTCTGGTGAAGAGGAAAGACCAGGGTGAGGGATCCCATCAGGTCTGATCTCAATTACTCCTTTGTAGCAGCTCAAAAGATGCTGCTGCTTTCCACAAGATTCTCCTAAGATACGATCAGCACAGAAACTGAACATCTCTACCTGTAGAACATGCACATTCACTTGTATAAAAATTGATCTCTTTAGTCCAGTTTGGCCAAATCCATGGTCCTGAACTGCCTGCTTCGCTACTTTAAGAAAGCATCTGGAATGTAGAAAATGTCAGAGGTTAAGTGTCTGGACCCTCATGTGAAGGCAATGCCCTCTGAAGGAATTCCAGGGCACAGGATAAATGAACGTAACAGTATTCAGTACCATCAAGAATTTAAGGAAGGATTTCAATTGTGGAGAAAAATGTAAATTTTTCTCCTTCTCAATATTCCACTGCATACCCTGAGGGTTGAGAGCTAGGATTTAGCCCAACTACTTTGGTAGCACTCCCAGAAAATAAAGCAGCTGACTCCTCTTCCTTGCTGAAGCGTTTGAATTATACTTCCCCAAACACAAGACCAACCACTTAACTAATCAGGTCCTATTCCGGTGGTGTTGTTCTCACCTTATGGAGCCCCAACCAGTCCTCACATACTGCTAAATGAAGAAACAGGAAATCCAATCATTCCTGTCATCACCTTCATCCGCATCTCCCTCCCATCCTAGTGCACTTTGGCTCTAGCCACCCTGGATGTCCAGCTGTTATGCAAACTTATTTTGTACTTTCAAACCTCTGAGCCTTTTCTGATACTGATCCCTCAGCCTAGAATGCCCTTATAAATCCTTCCCATCCTATTCATCACTTAGAGCTCAATTCTTCCTTGAGGCATGTGCCCCCAATCCAAGACACCTCAGACTAAGCTGTAATTCATTGCTTGCTCCTTCTTCTGTGTTTGTACCATATGTTAACTGTCCCTCCATCAGAACATATATTTTCAACTACTTTAATTAAGAGTATCTTAAATAAACAGGGTTAATCATTTGTGAAGGGCAGATGGTATGAGAGAAAGTACTTATGCTTGAGATTCTGACAGACCTGGGTTCAAATCCTGGTCTCTTCCACTTGTTGCCTGACTTTGGACAGGTAAATTCACCTCTATGACTCAGTTTCCTCGTCTGTAAAATGAGAACCATTAAGAGTAGTACCTCATGATGAACCTAGTTGCAGGGCAGGAATAAAGATGTAGACATAGAGAATGGGCTTGAGAACACAGGGTGGGAGGGGGAAGCTGGGGCGAAGTGAGAATAGCATCAATATATGTACACTACCGAATGTAAAATAGCTAGTGGGAAGCAGCAGCATAGCACAGGGAGATCAGCTCGGTGGTTTGTGATGACCTAGAGGGGTGGGATAGGGAGGATGGGAGGGAGGCGCAAGAGGGAGGGGATGTGGGGACATACGTATGCATATGGCTGATTCACTTTGGTGTACAACAGAAACTAACACAGTATTGTGAAGCAATTATACTCCAATAAAGGTCTATTTAAAAAAAAAAAAAAAAAAAAAGAGTAGTACCTCATAGCTAAGATTAAGTGATTTAATATGAGATAAGTGAAAATACCAGAAATAGTGTCCGGTACATAGTAAGTGCTCCATTATTATTACCATTGTTTGAACCTACCCCAGAATGTAAACTCTACACAGAAAGGGATAATCATTGTTTGTCCTCTGGTGTACCTCTAGTACCCAATACTGTGCCTAGCATGTGACACATACTCAAGAAACATATGTTGAGTGAGTGGATGAATTAATGAATCCGTGAAATAATTCTCATCTTTCGCATCCTCCTCCTCTTCAAATCCTCTACCGCCTATTAGCTTTATACCTCACATAAAAACTTTGTGGTGCATCACTGAACATTCCCCAACCCTTACCCTCTTTGCTTTACCTCTGTTTGTTACCCCCTTTCATGAATTCTTTTCTCTGACAAGTTTGGCTCTAGCAACAACCACTTCCACTAGCCTCTCGGGCCAGGCAGAAGTAGGGGGCCGGAGTCGGGTACTGGGAGCGGGGCGTGGCCACCACGTCGCAGAACGCAACTGCGCCTGCGTAGGCTGCGGCAAAGCCTAGCTCTCTGAGGGTTGCGTTTATTGCTGGCTGGTGTTTGTGTAGGAGGATCGCTCCTCTCGCCAGCTCTCACTTCTGATCCGCGCGGCTCCCGGGTCTCTGGCTTCAGCTTTGTGCTGAGGCGCCGACACTCCTACCATCCTCTCTCCGACGGATCGCTGACCTCCCCATTCCTGTTCCTGTCTCCTGGAACCATGTCTCTGGTAAGCCAGAATGCGTGCCACCGCAACGCAGAGACCACTGTAGATTACAGCGACTTCCATGGTGAGATGCAGGCTATTAATGCCTCCGGGTCCCCCACATCCATGCTAGTTCCTGATGCTCCCCAGGGCCCTCTGGCGCCAATCGACTCTCAGGGTGCTAGCGCTTCCCAGGCTGCGCAGGACCCGAACGACCTCGAGGTGCTGATAGATGAGCAGTCCCGACGTTTGGGGGCGCTCAGGGTCCACGACCCTCTAGAAGACAGGTCGATTGCTTTGGTGAATTTCATGCGAATGAAAAGCCAAATAGATGGGTCTATTCAGCAGACAGAGATGCTAGAGTTCCTCAGAGAATACTCAGATCAGTTCCCTGAGATCCTCAGACGAGCCTCAGCCCATCTGGACCAGGTCTTTGGGTTGAACCTGAGGGTTCTTGATCCCCAGGCTGACACCTACAACCTAATCAGCAAACGGGGTCTCCAGACCACTGATTGGATAGCAGAATCTCTGGACATGCCAAAGGCAGGTCTCCTGGCCTTGGTCCTAGGCCACATTCTCCTGAATGGTAACCGAGCAAGAGAGGCCTCCATTTGGGATCTGTTGCTAAAGGTTGATGTGTTAGATGAGCCCCAGAGGATCAACATCCCCTTTGGGAACACAAGGAACCTCCTAACTACTGACTTTTTGCGTATGCGGTTCTTGGAGTACTGGCCAGTGTATGGCACTAATCCCCTCGAATTTGAGTTCTTGTGGGGCTCTAGAGCCCACAGGGAAATCACAAAGATGGAAGCCCTGAAGTTTGTGGCAGAGGCCCATGATGAAGAACCCTGGAGCTGGCCAGAAGAATATAATAAGGCCCTGGAAGCTGACAAGGCCAAAGAAAGAAGCCAGGCTGCTGGCTTGGAGTTCTGGTCAGAGGACACTATGAATGATAAGGCAAATGATTTGGTCCAGTTGGCCATTAATGTCACAGAGGAGTTGCTGCCTATACATCAGGATGAGCTGTTGGCTCACACTGGCAAAGAATTTGAGGACGTGTTCCCAAATATCCTCAGTCGAGCTACTCTAATCCTTGATCTGTTCTATGGGTTCTCTCTGATTGAGGTTGATACCAGTGAGCACATTTACCTCCTTGTCCAGCAACCAGAATCAGAAGAAGAGCAAATGATGCTAGAGAGCCTGGGGAGACCCACTCAAGAATATTTGATGCCAGTCCTGGGTTTGATCTTCCTGATGGGCAACCGTGTCAAAGAGGCCAGTGTCTGGAATTTGCTTCGGAGATTTGGTGTGGATGTAGGGAGAAAGCATGCCATCACCTGCAAACTTATGAGACAGCGCTACTTGGAATGCAGGCCACTGTCCTATTCTAATCCAGTTGAATATGAGCTTCTGTGGGGTCCTCGAGCTCACCTTGAAACCACCAAAATGAAAGCCTTGGAGTACATGGCCAGGCTCTACAGAAAGCAACCACAGGACTGGCCAGAGCAATTTAGGGAGGCTGTTGAAGATGAGGAGGCCAGAGCCAGGTCTGAGGCAACTGCTATGTTCTTCTTTGGCCCCATGTGAAGTCTGGGGGAAGTGTGTCACTTCAATTGGGTGGCATCAATTAAAGGGGCCCTGGGGAAATGGGCACTGGGGCCCCAAATCAGAAGCTGGGCAGGGTTGGGGTGAAAAGTACACATTGTGCTTGCTATTTGTGTTCCATTTCTAATAGTATTTCCTTCCTTTTAATATACCCTTGAATTAGATTCATGATCAGTGTTTATAAATGAAATTGCTCATTTGCCATTCCTGTCTTGTTTCAATATAAAAGTTCATATAGCTGCATAAAATGTAGTGGTAATATTTACATCTTTCTATGATGTGGAAGAGAATATACAGTTGTTCTTTAACCGTTTGAAATAATCAGTAAAATGGTCTGGTACAGGAGTTAAGTAACAATAGTAATAACATACCCACAACAAAAACAAACACAAAATCACTCATCTGTTGATGTTCTCCCATAGTGTCTATGTTTTTTTTTTTAATATTGGCATTTACCTGTATTTGCTTTGTGATTCCAGAGTGTAGTGAAAAATAAAAGTATAATGAATTAGGCTCCATGCTTAAGCACTCTTTCATTCAACAAACATTTATTAAGTACCTGCCATACTCTAAGCACAGTGCTTTATGCTGGGAATATAAGGGTGAGGAAGGCCCAGCTGAGCCCCAGGAATTGAGGGGGAGGGGCTGTGGAAGTAAACCAACAATTATTTCTGTGGCAAGTCGTATAATAGGGGTAAGCTCAGAGAGCTATGAGAGTTTACAGGAGTAACTCCCAACTAAACTTCGGATTCTAGGAGGGGACGGTGAAGGGGCAGGAGTGGTGGCAGGGGAGGATGAGGTGGTATGGAAAGCTGGGACAAGTTAACCTTTAGTGACTTGTATTGTAAGACCTGAGGTTGGGGAGAGGGAAGGAGGGAGGACTAGTCCGTGGAGTCAGGGGCAGTATGTGAAACAGCTTCGCGGGATTTACGTGTAGCTCAGAAAGACAGTGTTGAGTTCAAGAGAAGTGTGGGAGAGATAAACCTGTGGCAGAGATAACAAAGGTCCATATCCTCAGAGAGTGGGTCTTAGGAATCAACAATGGTTCTCCTGAAGCCAGCTGGTCTTGGATCTTGGGTCAGACGGAACAATCCACCTGGAGGAACTCTGAATGGCAACCTCTGCCTGCGCTGTTTATTTCTGCACTCAAGCCGTTAAGGTGAGTGTTAGTATTTTGGTTCTCTTCATTCAGATGCCGGATCTCGCAGCTTCTAACCCTGCTCGCGGCTCTCTCCAAGCCTTCCCTAGAGAACAGGCAGCTAACAATTTCTGTAAGGAAGCCTTGGCTCAGTGGTGGATGTTATACGTAAAGTCACCTATAACGCGAGGTGGCGGGGGTAGCAGGGGTCTGCCTATCAGTGGTGTAGGTTTTATGCTTCCTCACCCACAAGCTTTCTGCCCTTTCATCCGTTTAATCACTAGGGGTTACCCTCAACTGCCACCTCCTATCAGATGGAAGAGAGGATTTTCCTCACATTTTCGTCAGCCTCAGGAAGAGAACGACATAACCGTCTCGCTGGGGGGAGGGGACAGAAAGACGGGAGATACACCCTTCCGGCCCCCAAGTCTAGCAGCCGTGCAGAAGCCAAATTAGAGCTGCTTGCTTGGGGAAGCCACTGCGCAGGCGCACTCCGCGGTTGCCTGGGAGATATAGGCCCCACTAGTCTCTGAGATCTTCTCTGTCTTTGCATTCCGAGGAAAACTGAATGCTAAGGGCGGGATTTCCGGTGACAAGAAAATGAGTAACTGGAGAGGAAGGGGTTTTGGAAAATAGGATGGGGGTGGAGTTGAGAGGCAGGAGAATATCCAACTCGAAATCTGGGACCTTGAAATAGGGTACTGCCTCCATGCTAAACTGAGAGCCTCTCATTATTCAGCCTCCTTGGACCTTTAATCTGTACATGCTTGTGGGGTGGGGGAAAAGGGGCAAGCAGATTAAAGCGCCAAGTTTTTCTTGCTCTGATTTATTTTTGGTGGGGGGATTGGTAGACTCCTGGGTCCTCAGGCACATCAGTTCTTCTGGGGGCACCAGTTGAGAGAAACTTGCCAAGGGGAAGGTGTAGCATATGGACCAACAATAATGTAAAGCTGCCAACTTTTTTAGTACTAAATATGTGCCAAGCACTATGCTGGATTCTTCACTTTCTTTAGCTCCAATCGCTCCACCAGTTCTCCAAAAAGCATTTTAATAGTCCCATTTGACACTATAGGAAACTGAGGCCTAAGTAATGTGCCCAAGGTCACACAGCCAGTCAATGACAGCTGGGATTAGAGTTTAAGGCTGCTTTTGGCTACAATTCATCCTGTTTATAGTGCATAGCATCACAGGCCCCCTCCAGCCTTTGCTGTGTTCTCACTCGAATTTGTTGACTCTCAAAAAATATAAGGAAGGGCTGTATGCCAGGCTGGGAGGAGCAAGACGACAGCCCTCCAAAAGAGGATGAAAGTGAGGCTGAAATTTCTCCAGGCTCTTTCTTGTTCCATTACTCGGGCTCCCTGAGAGTTGTGTAGGTGTGAAATGTGCATTTCTGTCCAATCTCCCTGCTCTGTCCTAAGAATCTTCCCTACTTTGTTCTCTTCTGCAAGCTTCCAGCCTTATATGCTGGCTTTTACCCAGGGAGAGTCAAATATCACTATTTCTGAGCCTCCAGAAGTGCTGGCAATGTTTTTTGTAATCCTGAAAGAACAATGACCTGACAGAGCTCTTGCCTTGCCCAGGGGAGCTCTTGCTTTGCCCAGCTCAGCATGCAAAAACATAAGTGGGAAATAGACTCTGTGTCATACATGCCACATGTAATTTCCCAGAAGTAACAAAGGTGAGGCTTGTATACCTATGGTAAGAGAAAGGGTGTAGTTATCTTAGTGGCTACAGCCATTCCTTTGAAGGTCATAACTGTGTGACCTTGGGCAAGTTACTCAACATCTCTTTCTAGACCACTCAAAGCTGTTTTCAAGAAATTGATAGAAAAGCCCAAGGTCACACATTTATTATTTGATAATGTCAGGACTATAACCCAGGCCAATTGTATCTTAGTCTATTGATATTTCCAACCTACACCACTGCTTTTAAGACTGCTACTTGTCAGCACCTTGGTAGCTGAGTTCAAATGTTTACTGGGTTCTTAGACTTACTAGTGTTTGTTTTCTTTAGTAAATATTTCAGGTAAATATTAGCCCCAGGTAGTTATGAATTACTGAGGTTTAGCTGCATTGGTAATATATTCTTTATATTCTTTGCAGACACCTATCCACAAGACACTTTTTTAGGAGCTCATGTGTGGTCTCTTTAAGTAGGCCTCAGTGACCTACAGATAATCACTTGCTCTATATACCACTCCAGGAGTCCCAAACAGTGAGGATGACTTCTCTTATAAGGAGGCAGGGTTAGGAAGGGATTTGGGATCTGAAGCCTACGGTCTGAGCAGCCTATCTCAAATTGCCTTTCTCCTGAAAGCACTTGGTTTGGCATGGGCTGGTCAGGGTAGAGCATCTGTCCTCTGAGTGTCCACTTCCCTTGAAATATAGAAGAGAAGGAGGATGTAGAAAGGGAGGACACAAGAATGGTCATTGCTTCTGAAGCTGCCCTCTGTTCTGAAGCCTCAACCACACCTCAGAGAAGCTTCCCTGCTGGTGAGGGCTGCAGGGTACAGGGTGCCCTGGAATGGCCCCAGCCTGGATTGCTCTCCTTCTGCAAGACAAAGAGGAATGCTGTCCTAGAAGAAGATGTTCATTATTCCAGACAGTGAGGGAGACCACCCTGAGATCCAGCTATGGAGGCCAGGTGTGGAGAGATGAGTGCACACATCACTGCTCTCCTTTCTCTGGATTGGGGGCAGGGTCGGGGAGAGTATAAGGCCTAGGAGGGAGGAAGTAAGGAGAGGGAGCTTTGGCAAAACTCTTAACCATTTATATAATGTCTCCTCACACAAATATGGCCATGGACATCCTCAAAGTTCCTAACAGGGACATACTGAGTGAAGAGAAGTTGATCACCAGCTCTGACAGGGAACAAACTGTCCCCTGAGGTCAATGGCAACCCTACCGACCCGACCAACAAGGAGCCAGACCCAGCTCAGCCCAATCCTCAGATAGTTCCACCTAAGACTGTATTGGCCCCTGAGACTCACCTACACTGGAGGAGCCCCCTGGATATCAGACTTGTCCAAAAGTCACCTACCCGGTTCAGTTTAACAAGCAATTGCTGAATACCTGGTATATGCTGGCCTTGTTATATTAGATACTGAGACACAGGGATGATTCAGATAAGGCCCCTTCCTTATCTGTGTTCCAACTCTGTATTCACCTTTGAGTCTGGTCAACTATATGATCAATTTATTAAGATTTTTATTTCAATGTGTACCTTTTTCATTTCTAGAATTTCTAATTGTTTCTTTTTCAAATATACCTTATTTTAAAAAATAAAGACCCTGTTCTTTTCTTACAGATTCCAGTCCTCTTTTCATCTCTTTAAACATTTTAAGCAGTCTTATTTTTTTCCAGTTCTTTTCATATTTGTCTATTATTGCTTATTTCTTTAGTTGTAAATTCTGCATTTTGTTGGGTCTGCTCAGTATCTAATGGTGGTGAGTTTTTGTATGTGCGTTATAACTTGTATCTGTGTGCTAATCTTTAGCTGGCATTACCTTCTGAGAGACTCTCTAAGGCTGCCTCTGCTGCCAATCTCTCCCTCTTGGGGAGGAAGGATGGAGTTATGTGCTGTCTGGTGCAACTGTTCTACCCCAGTCCTTCCAGCACAGATACAATGTCTTTCTGAGGTTGAAGGCTCTCTTGCACTCCACTGAAGAGAATACCTCCTGCCCCATGGAAGCCATATGTCTTTGAGATATTTATCCAAATCTTTGTTGCCTTTTATCACTCAGTGCTCTTATAGTTTAATCTTTTTATAAATCTTTAGTGTCACTTAATGGGATTTTGGAAAGAAGAGGAAAAGAGGGATATAATCCTGCATCATGACCAGAACACAACTTTTATTTTAATAGGTAAAAGTTGAAGTCGATCTAAATTCTCACAGCAAATATTTTGGTTTTACTTGTTAATATAATTAGAGCCCCTCCTTTTAATGGAACAGTATAAAATATTTGGGAATGGTGGAGTAGAGACTATTAAAGAATAGCAAATTATGGTTAATAAATATTGTTAAATACAAAATACAAGCTATGAAACAACAGAGTCAATATTATCTTCCAAAAATGTATGTGTAAATAATGGAAATATATTTCCTTTCAAACTGATGAATAGTGGTGTGGTAGACAAAATAACATTTCCTCAAAGATGTCCACGTCCTGATCCCTGAAACCTGTGAATATGTTACTTTACATGGCAAAAGGGACTTTTCAGATTGATTGAATTAAGGAAATTGAATTGGGCAGATTATCCTGGATTATCCAGACGGACCCAATGTTATCACAAGAGTCCTTATAAGAGGGTGTCAGGAGGATCAGAGTTAGTAGTAGGGGATGTGACAAGTGAAGCAAGAGGTTGAAGTGATGTGAGGAGGGGATCCTGAGCCAAGAAATGCAGACAGCCTCTGGAAGCTGAAAAGACAGGGAAATGGATCCTCCCTTCAAAGCTTCAAGAAAGAACTAGCCAGAGAAGATGGCGGAAGAGTAAGACGCGGAGATCACATGCCTTCCCACAGATACAGTAGAAATACACCTACACGTGGAACTGCTCCTACAGTACACCCACTGAACGCTGGCAGAAAACGTCCGACCTCCAAAAAGGCAAGAAACTCCCCCCGTACTTGGGTAGGGCAAAAGAAAAAAGAAGTAACAGAGACAAAAGAATAGGGACGGCACCTGCACCAGTGGGAGGGAGCCGTGAAGGAGGAAAGGTTTCCACGCACTAGGAGCCCCTTCGCGGGCGGAGACTGCGGGGGGCGGAGGGGGGAAGCTTCAGAGCCACGGAGGAGAGCGCAGCCACAGGGGTGCGGAGGGCAAAGCGGAGAGGTTCCCGCACAGAGGCTCGGCGCCGAGCAGCGCGCACCAGCCCGAGAGGCTTGTCTGCTCCCCCGCCGGGGCGGGCAGGGCTGGGAGCTGAGGCTCAGGCTGCGGTCGGATCGCAGGGAGAGGACTGGGGCTGGCGGCGTGAACACAGCCTGAAGGGGTTGGCGCACCACAGCTAGCCGGGAGGGAGACCGGGAAAAGGTCTGCAGCTGCCGAAGAGGCAAGAGACTTTTTCTTGCCTCTTTGTTTCGCTGCGCGCAAGGAGAGGGGATTCAGAGCGCCGCCTAAACGAACTCCAGAGAAGGGCGCAAGCCACGGCGATCAGCGCGGACGCCAGAGACGGGCGTGAGACGCTGGGGCTGCTGCTGCCGCCTCCAAAAAGCCTGTGTGTGAGCACAGGTCACTCTCCACACCTCCCTTCCCAGGAGCCTGTGCAGCCCGCCACTGCCAGGGTCCCGGGATCCGGGGACAACATCCCCGGGAGAACGCACTGCGCGCCTCGAGCTGGTGCAACGTCACGCCGGCCTCGGCCGCCGCAGGCTCGCCCCGCCTCCTCCGTACCGCTCCCTCCCCCCGCCTGAGTGAGCCAGAGCCCCCGAAGCAGCTGCTCCTTTAACCCCGTCCTGTCTGGGCGGGGAACAGACGCCCTCAGGCGACCTACACGCAGAGGCGGGTCCAAATCCAAAGCTGAACCCCAGGAGCTGTGCGAACAGGGAAGAGAAGGGGAAATCTCTCCCAGCAGCCTCAGAAGCAGCGGATTAAAACTCCACAAACAACTTGATGTGCCTGCATCTGTTGAATACCTGAATAGACAACGAATCATCCCAAATTCAGGAGGTGGACTTTGGGAGCAGGAGATATTAATTTTTCCCCTTTTCCTTTTTTTTGTGAGTGTATATGTATATGCTTCTGGGTGAGATTTTGTCTGTATAGCTTTGCTTTACAATAGCTTTATTTTACTTCACTATATTATAGCCTCTTTCTTTCTTTCTTTCTATTTTTTCTCCCTTTTACTCTGAGCCGTGTGGACGAAAGGCTCTTGGTGCTCCAGCCAGGCATCAGGGCCGTGCCTCTGAGGTGGGAGAGCCAACTTCAGAACACTGGTCCACAAGAGACCTCCCAGCTCCACGTAATACCAAACGGCAAAAATCTCCCAGAGATCTCCATCTCAACATCAAGACCCAGCTTCACCCAACGACCAGCAAGCTACAGTGCTGGACACCCTATGCCAAACAACTAGCTAGACAGGAACACAACCCCATCCATTAGCAGAGGGGCTGCCTAAAATCATAATAAGGCCACAGACACCCCAAAATACACCACCAGACGTGGATGTGCCCACCAGAAAGACAAGATCTAGCTTCATCCACCAGAACTCAGGCACTAGTTCCCTCCACCAGGAAGCCTACACAACCCACTGAACCAACCTTAGCCGCTGGGGACAGATACCAAAAACAACGGGAACTACGAACCTGCAGCCTGTGAAAAGGAGACCCCAAACACAGTAAGATAGGCAAAATGAGATGACAGAAAAACACACAGCAGATGAAGGAGCAGGCTCAAAACACACTGGACTTAACAAATGAAGAGGAAATAGGTAGTCTACCTGAAAAAGAATTCAGAATAATGATAGTAAGGATGATCCAAAATCTTGGAAACAGAATAGACAAAATGCAAGAAACATTTAACAAGGATGTAGAAGAACTAAAGAGGAACCAAGCAATGATGAAAAACACAATAAATGAAATTAAAAATACTCTAGATGGGATCAATAGTAGAATAACTGAGGCAGAAGAAAGGATAAGTGACCTGGAAGATAAAATGGTGGAAATAACTACTACAGAACAGGATAAAGAAAAAAGAATGAAAAGAACTGAGGACAGTCTCAGGGACCTCTGGGACAACATTAAACGTGCCAACATTCGAATTATAGGGGTACCAGAAGAAGAAGAGAAAAAGAAAGGGACTGAGAAAATTTTTGAAGAGATTATAGTTGAAAACTTCCCTAATATGGGAAAGGAAATAGTTAATCAAGTCCTGGAAGCACAGAGAGTCCCATACAGGATAAACCCAAGGAGGAACACGCCAAGACACATATTAATCAAACTGTCAAAAATTAAATATAAGGAAAACATATTAAAGGCAGCAAGGGAAAAAAAACAAATAACACACAAGGGAATCCCCATAAGGTTAACATCTGATCTCTCAGCAGAAACTCTGCAAGCCAGAAGGGAGTGGCAGGATATACTTAAAGTCATGAAGGAGAAAAACCTACAACCAAGATTACTCTACCCAGCAAGGATCTCATTCAGATTCGATGGAGAAATTAAAACCTTTACAGACAAGCAAAAGCTGAGAGAGTTCAGCACCACCAAACCAGCTTTACAACAAATGCTAAAGGAAATTCTCTAGGCAAGAAACACAAGAGAAGGAAAACACCTACAATAACAAACCCAATACATTTAAGAAAATGGGAATAGGAACATACATATCGATAATTACCTTGAATGTAAATGGATTAAATGCTCCCACCAAAAGACACAGGCTGGCTGAATGGATACAAAAACAAGACCCATACATATGCTGTCTACAAGAGACCCACTTCAGACCTAGGGACACATACAGACTGAAAGTGAGGGGATGGAAAAAGATATTCCATGCCAATGGAAATCAAAAGAAAGCTGGAGTAGCAATTCTCATATCAGACAAAATAGACTTTAAAATAAAGACTATTACAAGAGACAAAGAAGGACACTATATAATGATCAAGGGATCGATCCAAGAGGAAGGTATAACAATTGTAAATATTTATGCACCCAACATAGGAGCACCTCAATACATAAGGCAAATACTAACAGCCATGAAAGGGGAAATTGACAGCAACACAATCATAGTAGGGGACTTTAACACCCCACTTTCACCAATGGACAGATCATCCAAAATGAAAATAACTAAGGAAACACAAGCTTTAAATGATACATTAAACAATATGGACTTAATTGATATTTATAGGACATTCCACCCAAAAACAACAGAATACACATTTTTCTCAAGTGCTCATGGAACATTCTCCAGGATAGATCATATCTTGGGTCACAAATCAAGCCTTGGTAAATTTAAGAAAATTGAAATCGTATCAAGTATCTTTTCCGACCACAACGCTATGAGACTAGATATCAATTACAGGAAAAGATCTGTAAAAAATACAAACACATGGAGGCTACACAATACATTACTTAATAACGAAGTGATTACTGAAGAAATCAAAGGGGAAATCAAAAAATACCTAGAAACAAATGACAATGGAGACACGACGACCCAAAACCTATGGGACACAGCAAAAGCAGTGCTAAGAGGGAAGTTTATAGCAATACAAGCCTACCTCAAGAAACAGGCAACATCTCGAATAAACAACCTAACCTTGCACCTAAAGCAATTAGAGAAAGAAGAACAAAAAAACCCCAAAGCCAGCGGAAGGAAAGAAATTATAAAGATCAGGTCAGAAATAAATGAAAAAGAAATGAAGGAAACAATAGCAAAAATCAATGAAACTAAAAGCTGGTTCTTTGAGAAGATAAACAAAATTGATAAACCATTAGCCAGACTCATCAAGAGAAAAAGGGAGAAGACTCAGATCAATAGAATTAGAAATGAAAAAGGAGAAGTAACCACTGACACTGCAGAAATACAAAAGATCATGAGAGATTACTACAAGCAACTATATGCCAATAAAATGGACAACCTGGAAGAAATGGACAGATTCTTAGAAATGCACAAACTGCCGAGACTGAACCAGGAAGAAATAGAAAATATGAACAGACCAATCACAAGCACTGAAATTGAAACTGTGATTAAAAACCTTCCAACAAACAAAAGCCCAGGACCAGATGGCTTCACAGGCGAATTCTATCAAACATTTAGAGAAGAGCTAACACCTATCCTTCTCAAACTCTTCCAAAATATTGCAGAGGGAGGAACACTCCCCAACTCATTCTACGAGGCCACCATCACCCTGATACCAAAACCAGACAAAGATGTCACAAAGAAAGAAAACTACAGGCCAATATCACTGATGAACATAGATGCAAAAATCCTCAACAAAATACTAGCAAACAGAATCCAACAGCACATTAAAAGGATCATACACCATGATCAAGTGGGGTTTATCCCAGGAATGCAAGGATTCTTCAATATACGCAAATCAATCAATGTGATACACCATATTAACAAATTGAAGGAGAAAAACCATATGATCATCTCAATAGATGCAGAGAAAGCTTTTGACAAAATTCAACACCCATTTATGATAAAAGCCCTGCAGAAAGTAGGCATAGAGGGAACTTTCCTCAACATAATAAAGGCCATATATGACAAACCCACAGCCAACATTGTCCTCAATGGTGAAAAACTGAAACCATTTCCACTAAGATCAGGAACAAGACAAGGTTGCCCACTCTCACCACTATTATTCAACATAGTTCTGGAAGTCCTAGCCACAGCAATCAGAGAAGACAAAGAAATAAAAGGAATCCAAATCGGAAAAGAAGAAGTAAAGCTGTCACTATTTGCAGATGACATGATACTATACATAGAGAATCCTAAAGATGCTACCAGAAAACTCCTAGAGCTAATCAATGAATTTGGTAAAGTAGCAGGATACAAAATTAATGCACAGAAATCTCTTGCATTTCTATACACTAATGACGAAAAATCTGAAAGTGAAATTAAGAAAACACTCCCATTTACCATTGCAACAAAAAGAATAAAATATCTAGGAATAAACCTACCTAAGGAGACAAAAGACCTGTATGCAGAAAATTATAAGACACTGATGAAAGAAATTAAAGATGATACAAATAGATGGAGAGATATACCATGTTCCTGGATTGGAAGAATCAACATTGTGAAAATGTCTCTACTACCCAAAGCAATCTACAGATTCAATGCAATCCCTATCAAACTACCACTGGCATTTTTCACAGAACTAGAACAAAAAATTTCACAATTTGTATGGAAACACAAAAGACCCCGAATAGCCAAAGCAATCTTGAGAACGAAAAATGGAGCTGGGGGAATCAGGCTCCCTGACTTCAGACTATATTACAAAGCTTCAGTAATCAAGACAGTTTGGTATTGGCACAAAAACAGAAATATAGATCAATGGAACAGGATAGAAAGCCCAGAGATAAACCCACACACATATGGTCAACTTATCTTTGATAAAGGAGGCAAGCATATACAGTGGAGAAAAGACAGCCTCTTCAATAAGTGGTGCTGGGAAAATTGGACAGGAACATGTAAAAGTATGAAATTAGAACACTCCCTGACACCATGCACAAAAATAAACTCAAAATGGATTAAAGACCTAAGTGTAAGGGCAGACACTATCAAACTCTTAGAGGAAAACATAGGCAGAACACTCTATGACATACATCACAGCAAGATTCTTTTTGACCCAGCTTCCAGAGAAATGGAAATAAGAACACAAATAAACAAATGGGACCTAATGAAACTGAAAAGCTTTTGCACAGCAAAGGAAACCATAAACAAGACCAAAAGACAACCCTCAGAATGGGAGAAAATATTTGCAAATGAAGCAACTGACAAAGGATTAATCTCCAAGATTTACAAGCAGCTCATGCAGCTCAATAACAAAAAAACGAACAACCCAATCCAAAAATGGGCAGAAGATCTAAATAGACATTTCTCCAAAGAAGATATACAGATGGCCTACAGACACATGAAAGAATGCTCAACATCATTAATCATTAGAGAAATGCAAATCAAAACTACAATGAGATATCATCTCACACCGGTCAGAATGGCCATCATCAAAAAATCTAGAAACAATAAATGCTGGAGAGGGTGTGGAGGAAAGGGAACACTCTTGCACTGTTGGTGGGAATGTAAATTGATACAGCCACTATGGAGAACAGTATGGAGGTTCCTTAAAAAACTACAAATAGAACTACCATACGACCCAGCAATCCCACTACTGGGCATATACCCTGAGAAAACCATAGGTCAAAAAGAGTCATGTACCAAAATGTTCATTGCAGCTCTATTTACAATAGCCAGGACATGGAAGCAACCTAAATGTCCATCGACAGATGAATGGATTAAGAAGATGTGGCACATATATACAATGGAATATTACTCAGCCATAAAAAGAAATGAAATGGAGGTATTTGTAATGAGGTGGATGGAGTTAGAGTCTGTCATACAGAGTGAAGTAAGTCAGAAAGAGAAAAACAAATACAGTATGCTAACACATATATATGGAATCTAAGGGAAAAAAAAAAAAAAGGCCATGAAGAACCTAGTGGCAAGACGGGAATAAAGACACAGACCTACTAGAGAATGGACTTGAGGATATGGGGAGGGGGTGGGGTGAGATGTGACAGGGTAAGAGAGTGTCATGGACATATATACACTACCAAATGTAAAATAGATAGCTAGTGGGAAGCAGCCGCATAGCACAGGGAGATCAGCTCGGTGCTTTGTGACCACCTAGAGGGGTGGGATGGGGAGGGAGGGAGGGAGGGAGATGCAGGAGGGAAGAGAAATGGGAACATATTGTATATGTATAACAGATTCACTTTGTTATAAAGCAGATGCTAACACACTATTGTAAGGCAATTATACTTCAATAAAGATGTTTGAAAAAAAAAAAAAAAAAAAGAACTAGCCCTACTGACATTTTGACTTTAGTGCAATGAGACTGATTTTGGACTTCTGACCTCCAAAATTGTAAAATAATAAATTTTTGTTGTTTTAAGCCAGTAAATTTGTGATAATTTGCTACAGAAACGATAGGAAACTAATACAGATCCTTACTACAGGGCAGAGGAATTTAGATTTAACTGTCTACTTTTGCTTGAAAAGAAATTAGCATTCAGATAAATAAGATAAATAAAATACAGTGTTTAAAGCAGCTGGATCTGTCCATAACAATGACACTATGGTGTCAGCTTATGACTGTAAAAAATTAAAGTGTTGCAATACCCATGTAGGAGAATGCAGAAGGGAAAAAAAAATGCAAGTAGTTACATGTCTCACAGAAGTATAAAGTGATAGTGGGTTATGTAGGGCTACATTAAATATTACATAAAAATTTTAAGGAAATGCTTGTGTCCTGTACCCTGCAGTTTCATTTCTAAGAATGAATTTTGAGAAAACATTCTTGGATGTGAGCTTACATTTGGTTTGAAAGTATCATCCCAGGCTTAATTTAAATGAGGAAAAACACCAACTAAAACCAACTAAAAACACCAACTAAATCTTCAATAATATTTGATTGGTAAGGAAAATAAAGGTCTTTCTATGTAATGGAATGACATAAAGACATCAGAAATTATGATATTCAATAATGGTTAATAGCAAGAAAGTTCATTTAGGAAACAATATTAACAGTGTGACTCAATTTCTATGGAATAAAAAGACTATTTCTCCAGCCACATTATAATCTTATTTATCTTTGGTTAGTGTTTTTACAGGTGATTTCTATTTTTTAAAATATATTCTAATGTTCATTTTCTTAATTTTCCACACTGGAATTATATTTGTTCTAATGAATTGAAGAAAACACCAAAGGCACGCTGTGATAACCTCTTTCTTTTGAAAACTGAAAAAGAATTTAAATGTTCTAAATGAGGGTTGGGTTGAGGAGACAATCTTTTATGCTGTGGTTGGGAGCATACATGTGAACAGCCCCTTTGTGGAGGGTCTTTTGGCAGCAAAATAACACTTTTGAAGGTTTTCTCAGGAAATGATCCTGCAGATAAACATAGATCTGGCTATATGGATTCCATAGAAATATTGATTGATCAGGCTAAAATTTGAAATGATTTTAAAACCAAAAATTAGTTACAGAAAATAGGATTTGTTAATTAAATTGAATGGAATTCTGTCATTGTACAGGAAGGAGCAGAAAAATATTTAAAGGCACATAAATGCTGAAGATTTCTCATTTTGTGATAAAAAGCAAATATTTGGTATGATTATATTTTTGTAAAAATAGGCATATATACATAAAATTTATGTAATGGAAATTAATGCTCTCAAACTTTGGTCACATCTCTATGTTGCATGGAATTCTGGTGATTTTTTTATCTTCTTATCCTGATTTATTATTTGCTTACAGCAAAGTACTGTCTCTTGTGTAATAACATTTTAAAGCCTGTACAAAACAATAAGAACCAAGTAGTTTTAATTAATTAAATGAGCACAGACCCAATATAATTAAAGGTACCCAATGGAGGCATTCACTTGGGCACTGTATCATATTACCCATGGGACCCTATATTGGAGCAACTTCAATGAAAGCCATTTGGCAACATTTCATTCAAAGCTCTGAAATATACAGGTACTTTCAAAGTGCCACTTAATCTTGTGAAATCTTTGCCTCATAAGTAATTCTGGATATCAGCACGAATTTAAATACAATGATGTTCTGTTCACCACCACCTATTTAAATTGGGAACAATTTGAATCACCTTTACTCAACAATGATGGAGAGGGTTGAGAAACTAGGAATCATTCACGGGAATTTAAGGTACTACAAGCATTGCACATTATGCCATAGAAGAATTTTTTTTAACATCTTTATTGCAGTATAATTGCTTTACAATGGTGTGTTAGTTTCTGCTGTATAACAAAGTGAATCAGCTATATGTATACGTATACCCCATATCCCCTCCCTCTTGTATCTCCCTCCCACCCTCCCTACCCCACCCCTCTAGGTGGTCACAAAGCATCGAGCTGATCTCCCTGTGCTATGCGGCTGCTTCCCACTAGTTAGCTATTTTACATTTGGTAGTGTATATATGTCCATGCCACTCTCTCACTTCGTCCCAGCTTACCCTTCCCCCTCCCCGTGTCCTCAAGTCCATTCTCTACATCTGCGTCTTTATTCCTGTCCTGCCCCTAGGTTCTTCAGAACCTTTTTTTTTAGATTCCATATATATGAGTTAGCATACGGTATTTGTTTTTCTCTTTCAGACTTACTTCACTCTGTATGACAGACTCTAAGTCCATCCACCTCACTACAAATAACTCAGTTTCGTTTCTTTTTATGGCTGAGTAATATTCCATTGTATATATATGCCACATCTAGAAGAATTTTTAAAGACATGGAAAATTGAAAAAAATTGAAAAATAGGGTTTTTAAACATTTTGTTTTGAAATAATTACTGATACACAGGAAGTCGCAAAGGTAGTACAGAGAGATTCTGTGTACTTTTCACCCAATATTTCCCAGTGATTACTACTTAAATATATCTAGAATAATATCAAAACCAAGAAACTGACATAGATATAAATGTACGTGTGTAGTTCTATGTCATTTCATCACATGTAACCACCACCACACACAAGATATAAAACTATTCCATCCCAACAAACATTTCCTTCTTGCTACCCCTTTATAGTCAACACCCACGCTCTACCCCACATACAGTGCTGCCATCCCTTATCCCTGGTAACCACTGATCTGTTTTCCATCTCTATAATTTTGTCATCTCAAGTAGCTTATAAAAATGGAATCATATAGCATGTACATTTTTGAGATTGGCTTTTAAACTCAGAATAATGCCCTTGGGATCCATCTAAGTTGTTGCAGGTATCAATAGTTTGTCCCTTTTTACTCTTGTGTAATATTCCATGGTATGAAAACCACAGTTTAGCCATTCACCTACTGAAGGACATTTGGGTTGTTTCCAGTTTTTCACCATTACAAATAAAGCTGATATGAACAAAATTGAGGAAAATTCCCTTAGATTCTTTATTTTATGACAGTTTTTATCATAAATGGCTGTCGAATTTTGTGAAATGCTTTTTTATTTGCATTTGATCATATGACTTTTCTCTTTAGCCTGTTAATATAGTGGTCTACATTGATTTTCAAATATTGAACAAGCCTACATCCATGAAACAAACTCCACTTAGTCATAGTGTATAATTTTTGTGTGCACATATTATAGCTTAATTCTATTTGCCAATTTTTTTAAAGAATTTTTGCATCTATATTCATGAGTGATACTGGTGTGTCATTCTCCTTTTATACTTTGTATGTTGGGATTTGGTGTATGTTGGCAATATTGACTTTGTTAGAAGGAATTGAGAAGTGGTCCCTCCTCTTTTATATTTTCTGGGAGTGACTGTGTAAAATTGGTGTTATTATTCAAATATTTTAGAAAATTCTCCAGTGATGTCATCAAGGCCTGGAGTTTTATTCTTTGGAAATCTTTTAAACAATTTACCTTAACTCCAATAGGGCTATTCAAAGTACTTATCTCAAACTGAGTTAGTTGTGGTAGTTTCTGCTTTTTGTTTTTTCCTAAGTTGTAAAATGTATGTATTTAGAGTTGTTCATAGTATTCCCTTGTTATCCTTTTGACATCTGCAGGGTGTGTAGTGATATCCACTGTTTCATTCCTGATATTAGTAGTTTGCATCTTCTACTTTTTTTCTTGCTAGATTTTTGTCAAATTTATTAATTTTCTTAAAGAATTGGCTCTTTATTGTATTGTTTTTCTCTACTGATTTTCTGGTTTTAATCATGGATTCATTTGAAGCTTACTTTAAACTTCTGGGTGTTTAGATTTCCTGTTTTCTTTCTGTTGTTGATATCTAGTTTGCTTTCCTGTGTTCAGAAAACACACTGTGTATGATTTCAATATGGAAAATTTACTGAGGTTTGTTATAAGGCCCAGGGCATGGTCTATCTCATTATATATTCTGTTGGCATTTGAAAAGAGTGTGTATTCTGCTCTTGTCAGGAAGAGTGTTCTCTAAATGTCAATGAGATCCTGTTGACTCATAGTGTCATTGAGTTCTTCTATATCCTTAGTGAATTTCTGTTTAGCTGTTCTATGAATTGCTTGGAGGAGTCTTGAGGTTATCAACTATAACTGGAGATGTATCTATTTCTTCTTTCAGTTCTATCAGTTTTTGCTTCATACATTTTGCAGCTACTGTTTGGTACATACACATTAGGACAGATATGTCTTCTTGGTTAATTTATTATTTTATTATGTAATTTTCCCCTCTCTCCTTGAAAATTTTCCTTGCTCTGACATCTCCTTTATCTGATATTAATATAACCACTCCTGCTTTTTGTTAATTAATGAGTGTGTTGTATAACTTTTCCCATCATCTTACTTTCAAAGTATCATTATACACTGTATCGTTATATTTGAAATGAGACTTTTTGCAGATAGCATATAGTAGGGTGATGTTTTTTAATCCACTCTGCCAATGTGTGTCTTTTAGATGATGTATATAGACCATTTACATTTAATATGATTTTTGTATAAAAGGTGTAAGTATGCCCTTTTATTTTTTGTTTCCTGTTTGTTCTCCCTGATTTTTATTTGTTTTCTTTATCCTAGCTTCCTCTGAGTTACTTGGACATTTTTTCAAATTCCATTTTGATTTATCTATAATGTTTTTGGATTTACCTCATTGTATAGCATTTTTAGTGGTTCTTCTAGGTATTATAGTACATATACATATATAACATCACAATCTACTGGTGTCAAATTTTTTCCACTTTAAATGAAATGCAGAAAACTCACTTCCCTTTACATGATTTTTTCTTTTTTTAAAATTGAAGTATAGTTGCAATGTTGTTTTACCCTTTATATTCTTTTAGTCTCCCTAGTTATAATATGATTTTTGTAAATATTTCCACTACATACATTGAGAACTACATCAGGCAGTGTTATAATTTTTGCTTTGACCTCAAACATAATTTAGAAAACTCAAAAGGAGAAGGATATTATATTTACCCATTTTTAAAAATCAATTATTTTTTCTTTCTTCATAATGTCCCAAGATTCCTTCTTTGATCTTTTCCTGTCTTATTAGAAAACTTCCTGCAGCCATTATTTTAGGGTAGCTCTGTTAGAGACAAATTCCTTAGCTTTCCTTTTTCATAGACTGTCTTGATTTCCCCTCCATTATTGAGGGATTTTTTTCCCACTAGATATAGAATTCTGGTTCTATAGTTCTTTTCTTTCAGCACTGAAAAATTTTGTGCCACTACATTCTGGTCTTTATGGTTTGTGATGACAAATCCATTGTCATATGAATTGCTTTTCCCTACACCTAATGCTTCATTTCTTTCTGGATGCTTTCATGATTTTTTTTCTTTGTCTTTAGTTTTCAAAATTTGATTATGATTTGTTATGGCATGTTTCTTAGGGTTTACCATGTTTATTTTTCACTCAGTTTCTTGACTCAGCAAGTTTATGTCTTAGAATAAATGTGGTAATTTGCAGCCATAATTTCTTGAAATATTTTTAGCCCACTATCTTTATCTTCATCCAGGATTCTAAGGACATGAATATTAGATATTTTGTTATACTGACACAAGTTCCTCATGCTTTTTTTTAGTATATGTTTTCTCAGTTTTCCAGATTGGGTGAATTCTGTTGTTTTGTCCTCAAGTTCACTAACTCTATACTCTGTCCACTCCATTCTGCTACGGGACCCATTCATTGAGTTTTTCATTTTGGTCATTGCATTTTCTAGTTATAAAATTTCCATTTGGTTCTTCTTTATATTTTCTATTTCATTGATGATAGTTTCTATTTCTTTGCTGAATCTTTCTATGTCTTCATTTGTTTCGAAAATGTCACTGCTTGTTGAAGCATTTTTATTCCTTTAAAATTCATGTCAGATAATTCTAACATTTGTGTCATTTCAGTGTTGACATTTGTTGATTTTTTTTTCTTTTTCACAGTGAGATCTTCCTGTTCTTCTCTATGTCATGTGATTTTCTATTGAAATCTGAATATTTGGTTATTATATTATAAGACTGGATCTTATTTAAACCTTGTATTTTTAACAGGCCTCTTCTGTCACAACTCCAGTGGAGGAAGGGCAGGATGCTGCCTTTTTACTTACATGTGAGACACGTCCAGATTTCCAACTTGGCTGCCACTAAAATCTGGGGAAGGAGAGGATCCTTATCCCTATGGGCAGTGGTGGGAAGCTCACTTCTCCACTTGAGCTTCACTTCAAGCTCCCTACTACATCTCTGGTGATAACACCCTGGCAAGGAGTTATAAGGATGACGCATTATGCCTCCCTACTATGCCTCTACTAACCCCGTGGAAAAAGTTAGGCCTTATTTCTTCTGAGTGTTGGTGAAAGCCATGAAACCCCTCTAGCTCTCCTCTGACACCACCCCATTGAGGAGGGGTAGGAGTACCTCATAATCACTGGGTGGAGCTAGTGGGACAGGCTTCCCACACGATTACCACTGACACCACAGGTATGGGGTCTTCTTACTTATCAGTGAGATGAAAGTCCCTGATCCCCAGTGGGTCTGCTCTAATACCATCCATGATGGGTGGTTACAGTGCCTCATTCTTGCCTGGTAAATGTGGAAGTCTAGGTTCTCCACTCAGTCTGTTCTAGTGAGGGTGGTGATGGGACTGCAGTTTTTTTCTGTGTTGGGCTGGAGTAGAGTATTTTCTAAAAGTTGTCTGTCTTGTGAGGCTGCTATTTCCTCATACTTTGACTAGAGGGAGTAGGCTTTATCTGGAATTTTTATGTTTGTGCTCACTGAATTTTCCAGGTTTCTGGTATCACCAGTACCAAATAGGGAGGTATAAGCCAAAAATCAAACACAAGGAATTCACCATGACATTGTTCCATGGGTCCTGGGGTCCCTTGCCAGTCTGCCTTATTTTCTGACTTTACAGAATTTTTTTGTGATTGTTTAATTGTAATGTCCAGGTTTTTTAAGCTGAACTTGGAGGCAGAAATAGGGAAAATTAAGTATACTCCATCTGCTCAGAAGCAGAAATCTCCATACAATATAGTTGTAAGAAGTATGAATGAGTAAATGACTGAAGAAAGGGTAATAGTGATAAATGGAAGAGCATGTGGAGAATGGCTCTATTCCTATTAAAAGGTTATATATGATATATTATAGGTTGTTTACACACATGTGAATGTATATTTACACGTACATACACACATACATACATAAATACACACACACAGGAGTTATATCCAAATTTAAAGTTTTTCCTTGATGTTTTATGATTGTAGTTTTTATTTTTCTTCAGTTTAACTATATTTTCTCCTTTTTTGCTTATCTTTATTCACTGATTTTAATACACAAACTCTAGTATTTGTGAAATGAAAATGTAAACAAGAAAAATGTTTAAAGAATTAGATAACTCAGTGCATTTAATAAATATAACAAGTGTTGTAATACTCAGAATAAGAAACAGTGTGAAGAAATGGGTATTTTCCTCCCAGCCTGCGTTAATATAATTTGTCTCATGATATAAAGGACTACTTACCAGTAATGTTAAATTTTTTTTACGTTAACATACTATGAGCATCAAATTCCACTTGTAGAAATATTTGTATAAAAGTATTATTTCCTACAACACTGTCTCACAGGAATTATTAGAATTATAATTAACACTGAGTTGTGTTAAGCAAGTATTAAATGTAAGGAATTCACATGGAAACATCCAGTAGCCAGTTGGATATGTGAGCCTGGGATTTCAGAATCCTCCAGGGAATACCAATCAAATGCTGCTCCCATGCTCAGCC